>NC_041384.1:77728193-77742935 GCF_002162155.2 Triticum dicoccoides
TTTTGTTTTTTGCTTTATTTTTTTATTCTTTTTGCTTTTAGTTTTAGAAAAATTATAAACTTTCTGTTAGTGCCATTAGTTTTCAATTTTGAAAACACTTTTTTAGTTTTTTTGTTTTCTTTGTTGCTTTATTTATTTTATTTTCTGATTAACTTTACTATAAAAATAGTTTTTTTCTTGTTTTTTTGATTTGCTTTTTGCATTATTTATTTTCTTTTGTTTTTTGCTTTAATTTTTAATTCTGTTTGCTTTTAGGTTAGCAAAATTATAAACTTTCTGTTAGTGCCATTAGTTTTAGAAAAATTATAAACTTTCTGTTAGTGCCATTAGTTTTCAAATTTGAATAGTTAAAATTTGAATTCTTTGAAATTTGTGTGAATCACAAGTTTGTGATTAACTTACTAAAAAATGAGAATAGATGTGCTTATAGAGAAAATTCAACCTAAATTCATAGTAAATTTCTATGAATTTCAGAGAAATTCACTATGAATTTAGGTTAAACTTTTCTCTATTAGGGCATCTATTTTCACTTTGAGAGGAGCTCAATAAGACAGAGAGGGAAGGGCTTATAAACCGGTGTGAGCCCCCTTCGGTTGGCGAGGTGGGACTAAACTCTGCCCGCAACGAGGACCAACCCTTTAGTCCCGGTTTGTGGCACAAACCGGGACTAATGGTCATGGGCCAGGGGCCAGGAGCAAAATTATAAACTTTCTGTTAGTGCCATTAGTTTTAGAAAAATTATAAACTTTCTGTTAGTGCCATTAGTTTTCAAATTTGAATAGTTAAAATTTGAATTCTTTGAAAATTGTTTGAATCACAAGTTTGTGATTAACTTTACTTTTTCCAAGTTTGTGATTAACTTTGAAAATTATTTATTTTGTTTTTTTTGCATTTTTTAATTCTTTTTGCTTTTAGGTCAGAAAAATTATAAACTTTCTGTTAGTGCCATCAGTTTTAGAAAAAATTATAAACTTTCTGTTAGTGCCATTAGTTTTCAAATTTGAATAGTTAAAATTTGAATAATGGTATTACAAGGGCCGAACCATAAGACATTAAAGCATTTCGAATGAACTCTGAAAAAGTTGAAAGTTGGCATGGTATCATAATTCACCCACATAGCATGTGCATGTACAAAACGGACAATGGTAGCATGTTCGTGTGTTACAAAGTTGGCATGGTATCATCATAATAGTTGCGGGAGAAAGTCTTCACTTTTTCTTCACTTGTGTCATTTGCTTATTGCGCCGTAACCATGGATAATCTTCATTGTTTATCAGGATGCTTGGGTCAGCCTTGACATTGAAGGGAGGAATTTCATGAAACTTTTCATAATCTTTAGACATGTCTGTCTTGCCGTCCACTCCCAGGATGTCCCTTTTTCCTGAAAGAACTATGTGGCGCTTTGGCTCATCGTATGATGTATTCGCTTCCTTATCTTTTCTTTTTCTCGGTTTGGTAGACATGTCCTTCACATAGATAACCTATGCCACATCATTGGCTAGGACGAACGGTTCGTCAGTGTAGCCAAGATTTTTCAGATCCACTATTGTCATTCCGTACTGTGGGTCTACCTGTACCCCGCCGCCTGACAGATTGACCCATTTGCACTTAAACAAAGGGACCTTAAAATCAGGTCCGTAGTCAAGTTCCCATATGTCCACTATGTAACCATAATATGTGTCCTTTCCGCTCTCGATTGCTGCATCAAAGCGGACACCGCTGTTTTGGTTGGTGCTCTTTTGATCTTGGGCGATCGTGTAAAATGTATTCCCATTTATCTCGTATCCTTTGTAAGTCAATACAGTCAAAGATGGTCCCCTGGACAACAAGTACAACTCATCACAAACAGTGTTGTCACCTTTAAGACGTGTTTCCAACCAACTGCTGAAAGTCCTGATGTGTTCACATGTAATCCAGTCGCCGCACTGCTCCGGGTGTTTGGAGCGCAGACTGTTCTTGTGTTCATCGACATACGGGGTCACCAAGGTAGAGTTCTGTAGAACTGTGTAGTGTGATTGAGACCAAGAATATCCGTCCCTGCATATTATTGAGTCTCTTCCAAGAGTGCCTTTTCCAGTCAGTCTCCCCTCATACCGCGATTTAGGGAGACCTATCTTCTTAAGGCCAGGAATGAAGTCAACACAAAACCCGATAACATCTTCTGTTTAATGGCCCATGGAGATGCTTCCTTCTGGCCTAGCACGGTTATGGACATATTTCTTTAGGACTCCCATGAACCTCTCAAAGGGGAACATATTGTGTAGAAATACGGGCCCCAGGATGACAATCTCGTCGACAAGATGAACTAGGACGTGCGTCATGATATCGAAGAAGGATGGTGGGAACACCAGCTCGAAACTGACAAGACATTGCGCCACATTACTCCTTAGCCTTGGTACGATTTCTGGATCGATCACCTTCTGAGAGATTGCATTGAGGAATGCACATAGCTTCACAATGGCTAATCGGACGTTTTCTGGTAGAAGCCCCCTCAATGCAAACGGAAGCAGTTGCGTCATAATCACGTAGCAGTCATGAGACTTTAGGTTCTGAAACTTTTTCTCTAGCATATTTATTATTCCCTTTATATTCAAAGAAGATTTCTTTCTCTTCTTTCGTAAGAGCGTAGCTGGCAGGACCTTTATACTGCTTCGGAGGCATGCCGTCTTTTTCGTGCAAATGTTGCAGGTCCTCCCGTGCCTCAGGTGTATCTTTTGTCTTCCCATACACGCCCAAGAAGCCTAGCAGGTTCACGCAAAGGTTCTTGTCACGTGCATCACGTTGATTGAAGAGCGGACCTCTAGGTCTTTCTAGTAGGGTAGGTCCCAAAATATAGATTTCTTCTTCCACATGGGTGCGTGTCCCTCAGCGTCATTCGGAACTGCTAGTCCACCGGGACCCTTTCCAAAGATTACGTGTAAATCATTGACCATAGCAAGTACGTGATCACCGGTACGCATGGCGGGCTTCTTCCGGTGATCTACCTCGCATATGAAATACTTGCCTTTCTTTCGAGATTGATGGTTGGTCGAAAGAAATCGACGATGGCCCAGGTACACATTCTTCCTGCATTTGTCCAGGTATATACTTTTAGTGTCATCTAAACAGTGCGTGCATGCGTGGTATCCTTTGTTTGTCTGTCCTGAAAGGTTACTGAGAGCGGGCCAATCATTGATGGTCACGAACAGCAACGCCTTAAGGTTAAATTCCTCCTGTCTGTGCTCATCCCATGTACGTACACCGTTTCCATTCCACAGCTGTAAAAGTTCTTCAACTAATGGCCTTAGGTACACATCAATGTCGTTGCCGGGTTGCTTAGGGCCTTGGATGAGAACTGGCATCATAATGAACTTCCGCTTCATGCACATCCAAGGAGGAAGGTTATACATACATAGAGTCACGGACCAGGTGCTGTGATTGCTGCTCTGCTCCCCGAAAGGATTAACGCCATCCGCGCTTAAAGCAAACCATACATTCCTTGGGTCCTTTGCAAACTCATCCCAGTACTTTCTCTCGATTTTTCTCCACTGCGACCCATCAGCGGGTGCTCTCAACTTCCCATCTTTCTTTCGGTTCTCACTGCGCCATTGCATCAACTTGGCATGCTCTTCATTTCTGAACAGACGTTTCAACCGTGGTATTATAGGAGCATACCACATCACCTTCGCAGGAACCCTCTTCCTGGGGGGCTCGCTGTCAACATCACCAGGGTCATCTCGTCTGATCTTATACCGCAATGCACCGCATATCGGGCATGCGTTCAGATCCTTGTATGCACCGCGGTAGAGGATGCAGTCATTAGGGCATGCATGTATCTTCTCCACCTCCAATCCTAGACGGCATACGACCTTCTTTGATGCGTATGTACTGTCGGGCAATTCGTTATCCTTTGGAAGCTTCTTCTTTAATATTTTCAGTAGCTTCTCAAATCCTTTGTCAGCCACATCATTCTCTGCCTTCCACTACAGCAATTCCAGTACGATACCGAGCTTTGTGTTGCCATCTTCGCAATTGGGGTACAACCCTTTTTTGTGATCCTCTAACATGCGACCGAACTTCAGCTTCTCCTTTTGACTTTCGCATTGCGTCCTTGCATCGACAATGACCTGGCGGAGATCATCATCATCGGGCACATTGTCTGGTTCCTCTTGATCTTCAGCAGCTTCACCCGTTGCAGCATCATTGGGCACATCGTCTGGTTCCTCTTGATCTTCACCAGCTCCCCCCGTTGCAGCATCACCGTATTCAGGGGGCACATAGTTGTCATCGTACTCTTCTTCTTCGCCGTCTTCCATCATAACCCCTATTGATCCGTGCCTCGTCCGAACATTATAGTGTGGCATGAAACCCTTGTAAAGCAGGTGGGAGTGAAGGATTTTCCGGTTAGAGTACGACCTCGTATTCCCACATTCAGTGCATGGACAACACATAAAACCATTCTGCTTGTTTGCGTCAACCGCATCGAGAAACTCATGCACGCCCTTAATGTACTCGCAGGTGTGTCTGTCACTGTACATCCATTGTCGGTTCATCTGCGTGCATTATATATAATTAAGTGTCCAAATTAATAGAAGTTCATCATCACATTAAAACCAAAGTGCATACATAGTTCTCATCTAACAACATATAGCTCTCTAGAGCATCTAATTAATTAAATTATACATTGAAACTATGTAAAACATTTCAATGCGAAAACAAATGCGATCATAATCGCAACCAAGGTAACAATTGATCCAACAACATAATGATACCAAGCCTCGGTATGAATGGCATATTTTCTAATCTTTCTAATCTTGAAGCGCATTGCATCCATCTTGATCTTGTGTTCATCGACGACATCCGCGACATGCAACTCCAATATCATCTTCTCCTCCTCAATTTTTTTTATTTTTTCCTTCAACAAATTGTTTTCTTCTTCAACTAAATTTAACCTCTCGACAATAGGGTCGGTTGGCATTTCCGATTCACATACATCCTACATAAATAAAATCTATGTCACGTTGGTCGGCATAATTTTCATAAATAATAAATGAACCAATAGTTATAAAGATAATATATATACCATATCCGAATCATAGACAGGACGAGGGCCGACAGGGGCGGATACCAAAACCATCACACTATATAAGATGCAATAATAAAAGTAAGAAAATAATACAAGTATCTATGTAAACATACAAGTAAGAACATTTTTCCTTTCAGAAAGAAGATAAGAACAAGAGGCTCACCACGGTGGTGACGGCGATGAGCTCGGCGTGGGTGATCGATGGCGGTGAAGATGGGGACGGGGCGTGACGAACCGCTAAACCTAGACAAATATTGTGGAAAATGGAGCTTGGAGGTCGAGCTTGGAGAGGAGAAAGTTTAAGTAGTGTGGCTCGGGCATTCCATCGAACACCTTGTGTGCATAGGAGGTGAGCTAGAGCACCACCAAGCCCTCTCCCCCTCGGCCAGAAAAAAACAGAGCAGTGTGCTCTGCTCTTACGTGAGGGTGTATATATAGGCACTTCATTGGTCCCGGTTGGTGGCATGAACCGGGACTAAAGGGGAGCCTTTGGTCCCGGTTCAAGCCACCAACCGGGACCAATGGTGGTGGGCCAGGAGCGAGGCCCATTGGTCCCGGTTCATCCCACCAATTGGGACCAAAAGGTCCAGATGAACCGGGACCAATGGCCCACGTGGCCCGGCCGGCCCCCTGGGCTCACGAACCGGGACCAATGCCCCCATTGGTCCCGGTTCAGGACTGAACCGGGACTAATGGGCTGACCCGGCCTGGACCAAAGCCCTGTTTTCTACTAGTGGTGACTACGTTACAAGGATGCCGAAACACGACAACGAGAAAGAAGAAGAAGAGAACTGGTAACAAGGAAAACGATATAGTGAGCGTGTGATGACTCAAGAGGATACCGATGCATACCGGGTTATGTGAAGTATCGCGAAGCAAAGGGAACATCACATGATAACTAAAGTTCACTCGAATGTCATTCATGTGCTCATAGGGATCGATATGGACGCCCATGGTTCCGCTATCTGTTATTGAACGAATGTTTTCATTCATGTCTATGACTTACCAAACCTACGGGGTCACAAGCTTAAGGTAATCACAATTTGCAAAGTGTTTGTAGGACGGGATTCATTAGAATATATTTTTCGAATTGTTTCATAAATATTGAAAATGGTTTTGAGAGGATAGAGAAGCGTTTTCGGGTCACGAGAAGGGTTTGCGAGAGTATCAGGTAATACCGGGTATTACCGATAATTAATATATAGGTGGAAACATTTCCAGGGCTGTTAAATTATTTGTAATATGTTCTAGTAATTGTTAGAGTTCATTTATACTTAATTGAATATCAATGAGCCTTAAAAGGCCAAACGGTGAAAGGCAGCCACAAGGGCCCAATATGGGTGGCCCCCCTCTCCCATGAAAAGAGGGAAGGGGAGGCCGAATTGGAGGGGGTTTCACTCTCATTGCCCGATGCAAGGGGGAAGGGAACCCGGAGCCTCCTCTAGTTCCCTCTAGTTCCAGTTAATCCTAGATGATGTAATTAGAACTAGACCTAGATCCTCTAATCCTCATAATTAGAGGACCACTGTGCTTCTAATCTCCTCCCACTAATTCTTCGACAACAGTTATGTCTGGACGGTGAAGCGCTACTGGATCATGAAGGTTGCACGCTTGCAACCAAGTAGAGAGGTCGTGATTTCGGTCTTCAGTTTGAGGGAATGTTAATGGGCAGTTTTCGGGATCGTTCATCAATGGTTCGAGTGGCTCCAAGTACTATCTACACTGACACGTTCTTCTTCCACTGCAACTCAGCGATCAAATTAACCTATAGAACAAAATGAAACTAATAAGACATAATAGCGATGAGACAAATCATTGGGTAATAATTTATAGTATCAAAAACCATGTTCAAGTAGGGGATTATAAATGGTTGCAGGAGAGTGGACCACTATATAGAGAGGCAGGAAGGTGATGGAGATATTTATGAAGTCGACGAAGTTGATGGAGATGATCACTGTGATGATGTTTCTCTCAGGGCAACTAGGGTATCTATGTTTGTACAAACGTTAGCTGTACATGAGAGCATCCAATGAAAATTCAAAGTTTACTCACATGCTCAAGCAAACGGTCTATGTGTTGCCAAATAAATCTATGTGCAATGATCATCGTTAAGGAAAACAGAAACATGGTACAAACATAATCATTTGCAAACAGTTGAGGAAAAAATCTTTCAAATAGTTAGCTTAAATTCCGGGCTATAGTTGGTCTCTGCGCCAATTGGTGCAACGGGTCATCTAGTTATAAGAAAAATTAAACAAAACAATGTAGGATATTCCCCCCATAGTACCTAGAAAATAAACAACAAAAAAAGCATTGATCTTGTTTGTTTGATGATTCAATAGTGTGGTGGCAGTTGACTAACCAATGAACCACGACTAGTCATCTCCACCAATAAAAAGTAACTCTTATCTATAGCTTGTTTCTCCTATGGTTTCACAATAGGTAACCATGTGTCACATAGGCTTTTTCGGCTCTTAGGGATCGAAAATTGTTTTTGAGTGTATGTTTTCTTTGTTCATCTATATGCAACATCTATAGAAGCAGCATGGGTTAGCTTTTATCATTTAAATTTATTTATGCAGTATTTTTTATGTGTAGCTATGTACAATTTATATGCAAGTTCATGGGGAAAATTCATAAATGTGATTTAGTCACTAGGTGGTGCTCATATTTGAGTATCCATGTTATAGGTATATGATATCGCCAATTCTGAAACTATTCATTAATAAAAAATGGTTGAGATTCTCTCACTCTTCATATGGCAAATTATCACGGACTCTTACTGAACTTTAAATAAATTTAATAGTTGTGGTAAGAAACATATATTTTACCAAGTTCTAGCAAACCTTCATTGAAAAGCGTGATTTCTTAATTAATAAAAAGGGAAAGATAATTAACATACTCCACCAATCTGTTTCAAAATAGAAGGTGTCTCCATTCAAAAAATAGAAGGTATATTAGTTTTCTCAAAAGTGAAACATGTGCATGTTTGACAAATATTTTTGAAAAAATTACCTATATCTGCAATACCAAATTTGTATCATTAGCTCTATCATCAAAACTATTTTCATAATTTTATTTTATTTTTGCAATGCAGATGTTGATATTTTATTCTTCAATCCTAGTCAAATGTACATAAATTTGACTGGCACAAAAACAAATGCAGCTTATATTTTGGATCCGAGTGAGTAGTACACAACCATCAAAGATAATTGTTGTTTACATAGGGAAATAGCAACACAAACATAGCCAAGAAAATAATTGTCAATAGTTTCGCACCCACATAACATACCTTCACTCTTATGCTACTCTATTGATAATTTTGTTTCCAAATATAAATAACCTCTTATAAATTTTCTCCACTTGCGGTGAAACCACCGTGCCTTCATCCATTGTGTGCTTAGGAAAAAATTGGTCCCACAAGTATCAAGCATGGGATGTCAAGCAACATGGGAAGATCAACCTTGTAGGCTTTTCATCCTTGCTTTGCTATGCGAACTCATGTGACCACCATATGCTTGAGATGTGTTGAATGTGGCATTGCAAATCTTGCATGTGTATTTACGTGGGGTTGTAGAATCATGCATAATAGCACTATCAGAAATGCCATTTGGACCAACTAGAAGGATCTTATCTTCTCTTTGAATATGTGAGGATTGCATGGTAGGAGAAGCAGGGGCAGGTACACCATATGGATCAGCATTTGATAATCTTTCATCTTGTATCTTCATCTGCTTCTGCATAGTACTTGGTGTGAAGGGGTGAATCTTTTGAGAAGAGCAAAGAAACCTAGACGGTAGTGAGCTTACCTCGGAAACATCCCTCGTGGCCATCTTAAAGAGTGAACCATCATCCAACACTCCATTAGTGTAAAGATGGGAATGAACAATTGAATTTGGCTCTGTTTGGAGTAAGGGTGTGAATGATGAAGCCTCCATGGACAAATTCTGCATCTGATGTGACGAGTTGAATTCATTCCAAAAAGGATTTGTGAGGAAGCCTTCATGCGAGAACATTCCTTTTTTGTCTGAGGATAAAGGAATAGGGATTGTATCACCCAGCTGTGGGGGTAGTGGTGCGAGTTCTGCACTAGATTGGTATGGAATCATGGAACTATCATTGGCCGGCATCACGGTACCTTCTTGTGGTGCATGCATTTTTGTTGAGGAATTTCCTATCGAAGGTGAATATGATGATGGGGATTCAAGGTCTACGAAATCATTCAATACCGGCATGGCTGTTGTGCCTCTCAATGCTTCATGCAAGGGGGAAATGTTAGGATAGGAGCCATTAGGATCCATAGCTACTAGCAGTATCAACAATTTGTAGTAGATGTTATGGAGAATAGAGATGCATGTGCTAGGATGCCTTTGATGCTTATGTGGGGTATTACATAAGGTGATATTTATAAGGATCTTACAAAACTATAGACGTGCATGGACTCATGTACTATTTAATTATCTCATTAACAAGAATATTTGGATTTTAATAATTGCTATTAATACAATATATTGGAGATATGATATTATAATTTCTAATGATTAATGAGATCTTCTAGGATTTGTTGGTAAATCTGGTCTCCCCACTGGTTTTCATAAAACCAGGCATTAATCATGTACAATATATGGTATGACTATTGTAGCCTGAGTCCCGTGCATATTCTCTTTTATTGGAAGGAAAAAACATGTATGTTGATGCAAAGTTGCATGTGTCTTCCTAACAAGCGATGTCAGTTTATTCTCGGCTTTCAAAAAAAATTAACTTATATGATAGCACAATAGGTCAAAACTAGTATTGCTAATGGATCTTTGAGACACACACACATGGGGAGGGAGAGAGAGAGAGAAAAGATTGTCCATATATGTCTTTTTCTTAAAATCAGTTTTATATAGCCAAATATGTTGTGATGTAACCGAAAGATTGCCTTCATCATTGAAATATTTTTTAATACATGTAAATATCCAACCATATCAACCTTATGCTCCTACGTAGCAACATCAATTCCTTCTTCCTCTACCTTGGTGCCTCCTTCATTGCCTCTTATCCCCGCTTAGCATTGGCAATGTTGATGCTGGGCGTTAGCCCGCGCGTTGCATCAGCTGCCATTAGAACCACTAGCTAAGGAGTCAGCAGGGTAGCATTCAACCAATCGTCCGACTCGGGAACAGGCGAGGCCACCATAGGGGAAACCATTACTGGCAGGACCCCTAGATAAGGGATCAAAGGAGAAGGGAAAGAAGACTCCATTATGGCCAAGGGAAAACCATAACATGGTCAAGGAAACCTCCAGTGGTGGGGCTCAGGTGGTGAGGTAGCATAGGTAGAGATGAGAGATCCTAAGGGGGGCACAGGGAAGGGATAAAGTGGACTATTCCATTTCTTCCTGACACCTTTAAATAAGATAGGGGGAAGCCGAAAGGACTCCGCACATGAGGCATCATCAAGAGTCATGACACCACCATTCAAAGCACCAACATGAAAAGACGTGTCTGTGACCCTCCGAACCTTCGATCTTGTTGATGCCATCAATACCCTTACCCCTCGGGTAGCCGAAGCAAATCTCACTAACAACACAATGTATCCAGAGGCAAAAACCTTTGAAAATCACTGAATTGTGGGTTCCCCACCTTTCCATTAATCATGGGATTGGAGCTTGACGTATGAGGACACCACACTTCGAAAGACTCTGTGGAATAACAAGGGAAGTTAACAAGACCCACATTATTCCACTCTAGGAAACAGAGGAAACCTAACACTCAAGAGATACTAACAAGGTTCCAAAGACTAAGACCTTCATCCACCAAGGATGCATGAGCACATCCCGGGAATCTCTGACCCCTCGAGACCTCCTTCTCAGGGACTTGAGAACCACACTTGTAATGCAAATCCGACCGACTATATAAGGCGGGCTAGAGGGTCCCATCGGGGGCATAGGTAAAAAAGATAGGACATATCTACTTTCTACAACCCCACTCTCTGCTGCTAGGTAGGGTGACCAGTAAATGTTAGGAAAGATCTTGCCAGTGATCCACTATATCCTTGGCGAACACCCTGACAATACAGATAATAAGGTAGGAGTAGGGTCTTACCTCCCCTAGAGAGCCTAAACCTGGGTAAACTCACAGTGTCTCCACCTTAACATTCTAATCTACCATGCCCTCACCAAAATATTTGCCGTACCTTGCCGACACTTTCATGAGAAAACCCCAACACTAGCGGATGTAAAATATAGTAGGTGTACGCACCTACCCACAGGAAGGGCCTCCTTATGAAAGAATACTTCTTAGTTTCCTCACAGTGAATATACACTTGAGTATAATTTACAAATGGGAGTAAGTAGCTCTTGTGGTTAAAGTTGTACAACCTTAGTAGGGTATCATGGCATCGCCAGTAGGAAGTAGCACGACGGCAGCATGTTCAATTCAATGACAAGCGACCATAACCAGAGTGGGTGCGGGGAGGCCTGTTCTACACCTACAATGCTTTCATGGAGGAGGCAAACGCGACTAAGCAAGTAAGTTCCATGACTTTCGCACCACTGGCGATGAGGTAATAATTGAGGAGCAAGAAACTAAACACGAGGCCACGGATCGAAGAAAAATATAAGAAATTTGAGAGTAATTCATTAGGGAGTGATCATGGTGGAACAATGTTGACCCATGGAGGCAGCGGTGGCAGGAATTGGCAACCTGTATGGAATAATGATACGTCTCCATCATATATACTTTTCCAAACTCTTTTGCCCTTGTTTTGGACTCTAATTTGCATGATTTGAGAGGAACTAACCCGGACTGACGCTGTTTTCAGCAGAATTGCCTTGGTGTTATTTTTGTGCAGAAATAAAAGTTTTCGGAATGACCTGAAAATCCATGGAGAATATTTTTGGGATATAAAAAAATATTGGCGAAAGAATCAACCGAGGGGGACCCACCAGCTGTCCACAAGGGTGGGGGCGCGCCCCCTGCCTTCTGGGTCCCCTGGACCTCCACCAACATAAACTCCAACTCCATACCTTCATGTTCGGGGAGAAAAAATGAGAGAGAAGGATTCATCTCGTTTTACGATATGGATCCACCGTCACCCCTTGTTCTTCATCGGGTGGCCAGATCTGGAGTCCATTCGGGGCTCCGGAGAGGGGAAATCATCGCCATCATCATCACCAATCTTCCTCCATCACCAATTTCATGATGCTCACCGCCGTGCTTGAGTAATTTCATCATAGGCTTGCTGGACGGTGATGGGCTGGATGAGATTTATCATGTAATCGAGTTAGTTTTGTTAGGGTTTGATCCCTAGTATCCACTATGTTCTGAGATTGATGTTGCTATGACTTTGCTATGCTTAATGCTTGTACCTATTATGTTTTCATCAATATATTTGTGTTCTTGATCCTATCTTGCAAGTTATAGTCACCTACTACATGTTATGATCCGGCAACCCAGAGTGACAATAGTCGGGACACTTCCCGGTGATGACCGTACTTTGAGGAGTTCATGTATTTCACTAAGTGCTAATTCTTTGTTCCGGTTCTCAATTAAAAGGAGGCCTTAATATCCCTTAGTTTCCATTAGGACCCCGCTGCCATGGGAGGATAGGACAAAAGATGTCATACAAGTTCTTTTCCATAAGCACATATGACTATATTCTGAATACGTGCCTAAATTATTAAATTTTTTTGATAGAAAGACTGTAAGGGAACCCCCTACAGTATAATTGGTGCAACAAACCCGAATTGCAAGTACCATGCCTTGAACCTGGGTGGGTGGGAAGGCATCAACCCCTTCCAACCACTAAGCTATGCCTTAGTCTGCTATGCCTACATTATATTGTCGAATTGGACCTAGTTATGTGTCACCCTAGTGCCGGGGGACTAATCCACGAGCACCTATGGGACCGGCGGACCGAGTCCCTTTCGGTTCGGCGGGGGCGAGGGTCACACGAAGAGCGGATCGAGGTGAAGCACACGAGCGGTTTACCCAGGTTCGGGCCGCACGGATGCGTAAAACCCTACTCCTGCTTTGTGGTTTGTATTGAGTTCTTGCTCGGGAGCGTGGAGTGCTACAGTACACCCCAACAGCTAACGAGACCGAGCCTGAGTGTTCCCTCCCACCTCCTCTATGTTGCGCATGGGCCTCCTTTTATATGCTCAAGGGGTCACCGACAGGTGGCAACGTAGACAAGGGTAAAAATGGAAAGGTGTTGCGGTAGGTACAGCTACCTGCTACAGTGTATCATACCTAACCCTGATGGCAGGGGACAAGGGCATTAAATGCCCGTCTACGTCGCCTAAATAGTGCAAAAGGGACCGTCAGGGACGCCACCGCTCGCCACGAAGGCAATCTTGTCAGCGCCGTTTGCCACCGCGCACCGCTGGCTGCACAGCCTCCCGCCACGTACGCCTGGAAGGGTCCCAGAGCGACATGTTGGTGGATGTGCTGGAGCGCGGGCACAGAGTGGTGGCTTGCCGCGGCAAGCGCCTTGGCGCGGTCGTTGTCTTGTCGCGTCCGGGAGCTTGTCGCTCACCGGGCCTTGCCGGGACGCGTGGCGCGTCGCGGCAAGTTCCTTGAGATGCCTTGGTTGGCCTTCCCGGCAAGCTCCTCTTGCCAGGGTCTTGTCTCCTTGGCTTGGATACTTTGTCCTTGAATGGCTCCAAAGGAACCACGGAGGACCTTGGCGGTCACCCGGCAAGCCTTGCCGCGGGATGCTGCGACTGCCCGTGCACAAGTTCGGGATACTAAGGTACCCCTACTTTAGTACACCGACACCTAGCTTATAACTATTGCATGATGAATGTCGTCCGACATAATTATCCATCATTGTTCCATTGCCTACGAGTTTGTTTCATATTGATCTTTGCTAAGTTACTTTTCCATTGCCACTTTCACAATTGCTACAAAACTGCTAGTGTTACTTTTTCCATTGTTACCGTTACTTCCATACTACTTTGCTACTAAATACTTTGCTGCAGATATTATGTCACATCCCTAGTTCTGGTATGACCTAGGCTAGCCTTCATGTTTGCATCTTGTTTAAATTTCATTTAAATTTGAAATGGGGATTTGTGAAACCCTAAGAATCATTCTGGAAATGACCCAAATAAAAAAATTGCTCCAAAAAGGTCCAAGAAAATGCTCATGTTGCTCTCTGAAAATATTGGACAGAGATAAAAATCAAACCAACATTTTCAGGAGCTCATAAGTATTTATTTTGGGCATTTGGAATTAATGCAATAATTATTTGCCTTGGATATATATATATATATGTGATATATCTTATTTATGTCCAAAAATTCTGATTTTTGCTGATGGGCTTTGGAATAACCCTTAGGTCCCTGCAAAAATTGTCAGAAGAAAATAAAATGATTTAGTATTATTACTAAGTCAAAACAAATTGCAAAAAATAGAAAACATTAATAAATAGAAAACCAGAGAGAGAGAGAGAATCTACCTGGTGCCTACCTGTGCGGCCTGCTGCTGAAGACAGTCCGGCCCATCCCCACCTCCCCTGTCGTCTTCCTCCTCTTGCCAGGAGGACGAAGGGCGCGTGGTCGCCGCGCGCGAGCCACCTCCTCCCTACCTGCTTCATCCCAGATGCGTCTAGGTGATGCCACACACTCCCCTCGAACCTCTCCCACTCTCCCCCATGCTCACCCCCTCCCCTGGACCTCTCTCTCTCAC
>NC_041384.1:77743388-77846205 GCF_002162155.2 Triticum dicoccoides
CGCTGTTTCCACTGGAGCCGAGAGCCGGCCGCCGCCGTTCTTGTCGCCGCCGTAACAAGAGCTAGCAAAGCTCATTCCCAAGCACGACTACGTGCTCCGCAGCTCCGCAGCAAGCTAACACCGCCCCCAGCTCGTCTTCTCGTGCACCATAGCGTTGCGCCATCCGAACCCGCGTGTCGGCCGCCGCCCTGAGCTTCGCTCCGGCCACCCCAGCTCCTCCTACCTGCTTTGCTGGATGCGCGAGAGCCCGGGCTACGCCCCGGTGCCCTTAGCCGCCGCCCCCGTAGCCTGAATCGCGGACAGCGCTACGTCCAGAGGTTGCCGGCGACGACCTCACCGGCCTGATAGTTGGACCCCACCGGTAGGAGATTAGTTTAGGACTAATCCCCCCATTAGTGACACTGACAGTGGGCCCTGGCGCCCTAATCTTTTAGTTAAATTAGAAATAACCCCCCTGTTTAACCTGTGACACTGACGTGTGGACCCCACACGTCAGGTTTGACCTGGTCAGCGTCGTTGACCTGCTGACGTAGGCATGACACAGTGCTGACGCAATTAATTCTTTTTTGGTTTTAAATTAAATTGGGAAAATCCAGAAAATGATATAAACTTCAAAAATTCATAGAAATTCAACCGTAGCTCAGATTGAAATAATTTATATATGAAAAATGATCAGAAAAATGCAATGTATCCATCTGTACCATTTCCATGCATGACAAACCAACCTATACATGCTGTATATATGAAAACACACTTATGGCATTTAAAGGGACTTTATTTAGAGTTGCATTTGAACCTTTGTTTCAAATGGACCTCTTCCAAATAGAATGCTAAATGCATTAGCTCAAAACACATCACATACTCATGCCATGTTCATGCATCATATTGTTGCATATGATTGTGTATTGATTGCAGACACCATTCCTTCTCGATAGGTCCTGCTCCGGAGACCGATCCAGAGTACCTGTCAAAGGAGTAGTGCCCCCCTTGTTGATCTACCGGGCAAGCAAACCCCCTTGTTCATTCCGGTACAATCCTACTCTCTCGCTCCTGCTCTCATTTATTGCATTAGGACACCAACGATTCAACTGCTACTTTATGCTGCGATAGATGAACCCATTCCTCTGCATGACCTGTCATTGCCACAGTAAATAGTTAAAACCCACTAGCATGTGTAGGAGTTGATTGAGCCATGTTGTGTTCCTACCATGCCATGCCTGCTATTGCTTAGAGTTGTGTCAGGTCTGATTCATCGGGAATGAATTGGAGTGTTATGCTATGTTCTGATGCTGAGAGTTAAGTGTGTGAACACGATTTGGTAAAGGTAGCGGTGAGAGGCCATGTAGGAGTACATGGTGGGTTGTCTCACTAGAACCGTCCTTAAGAACTGAGTTGTGTGTAAGTTGTCCAATTACTGGCTACTACCACACATTGGGCTCCGGGCGCTCCAAGCTCTCTCGACTTATTAACCGCCTTGGTCTCTGTCCAGGAGTTGCAAATAGTTTCTAGTGTTTGTAGGTAGTGCTATTTTTCTACCGAGTGGCACCCGACAGGGTGGACTTGGGACAGACTAGGCACCGTGACCCGGTGTACCGAGTGGCACCCGGATGGTGGTCTCGGGAACCCTGTACACATCATTTGGGGCCGTGAGTGAAACCCCGGCCAGATCTCCTTGCGGATGGAACCCGAATATGTGATAAACCTGGACTAGAGTCTTGTGTGGTTAGTCAGGTCATGGACGACACCCTCGCCAGGCTTCCGCTTGAAGGTTGCCAAGATACATGACGTGTACATGGTGATAAGTGGTGAGAGCGTGTGTGAAGAAGTACACCCCTGCAGGGTTATCATGATCTATTCGAATAGCCGTGTCCTTGGTTATGGACTTCTTGGATGCTTACGTGGTACATAGACAACTTAAAGTGGATACTCTAAAATGCTCAAGACAAGTGTGAGTGCTATGGATGGCCTTCTCGTATTGAGACGGGGATGAATCCATAGTAGTGTATTGATGTGGTGATTAGTGGAATCGTGTGTGTTGCCTCACCTCAAAGAAGTTTCTCGTTGTCATAGAACAGGATAGCCACTGAGTCAAAGCTGGCTTGCTGCAACTAAACCCCACATTACCTTCCTGATACAAATGCATGTATGATAGGATCTGATGTAAGTCTTGCTGAGTACCTTTGTACTCACATTTGCTTTATTTATTTTTTGCAGGTGAGACATCTGTCTCACTTGTAGTACCGCTTGGACTTCGACGAGTAGCTGGTTACCTCAGCTACGATCTTGTACCCTTGGGAGGGACTTGTAGATAGTCAGGCTTCTCAGCCTTTTACTTTTGTAGTTGTCTGTACTCATACATGTAATGCTTCCGTTGCTTGTATGCTCTGAATGATGGGTCATGTGACCCCTGTTTGTATTTAATGCTATGTGGCTCTTCTGGGCCTTTATCTATATGAGTTTGAGTTATTTTGTGATGCCATATTGTACAACACATACTTGCATGTTACGCGTACGTGTGACGTGTATTGCTATGTGTGGGATCCGACAACCTAGTTGTTTATCCTTGGTAGCCTCTCTTTTGGGGAAATGTAGTCTAGTGCTTCCATTGAGCCATGGTAGTCTGCTATAGCCCGGTTCACCAGAGTCCTGCTAGCCCAGCACTACTGCTCTGGAACACTTAGACTAGCCGGCATGTGATTCACTTCGTTCCTGTGTCTGTCCCTTCGGGGAAATGTCACGCGGTGACATCTAGAGTCCTGCCTAGCCTGCTACAGCCCGGGTTCCCGGAGTCCTATTAGCCCAGTTGCTACAGCCCGGATTCACACGCTGCTGACCGACACGCTCGATGTTGTTTCATGTATGCCTGTCCCTGTAAGTTAGTGCCACCTTGGGTTCACGACTAGTCATGTCGGCCCGGGTTCTCTGTCATATGGATGCTAGCGACACTGTCATATACGTGAGCCAAAAGACGCAAACGGTCCCGGGCCATGGTAAGGCGTCACCGTGGGAATACCGTGCGTGAGGCCGCAAAGTGATATGAGGTGTTACATGCTAGATTGGTGTGACTTAGAATCGGGGTCCCGACATATTAAGTCTTTCAGGTGTGGTCCAATTGACAACTCAGCTGCTAATACTTGAGAATATTCTTTGGCTCCCCTCGTGTTGAATCGATAAATTTGGGTTGAATACTCAACCTCAAAAACTTTTGTGATCCCCTATACTTGTGGGTTATCAAGACCTTTTTCTGACGCCATTGCCGGGGAGCATAGCTCTATTCTTTGAGTCACTTGGGATTTATATTTGTTGATCACTATGAGGAATCTGAAAGACAACAAAACCAAGATCTATCCCTCTACTACGAGGGGAGGTAAGGAAATGCCATCTAGCTCTGCACCTGATTCACCTTCTATTTTAAGTAAGCTTGCAACACCTACATCTGCTATTGATTATAATATGTCGCATGTTATTGATGATGCTACTTCACCTATCTTTGTTACTAATAAGGATTATGAATTCTTTGTCAATCCTGAGTTAATTACTTTGGTTGAATCTAATCCTTTCCATGGTTATGAATCTGAAACTATTGTGGCACATCTTACTAAATTGAATGATATAGCCACCCTATTTGCTCATGAGGAAAAAAATCGCTATTACTATATTCTCAAGTTGTTTCCTTTCTCACTAAAGGGTGATGCTAAGATATGGTTTAATTCTCTTGCTCCTGGTTGTGTGCGTAGTCTCCAGGATATGATATATTACTTCTCTGAAAAATATTTCCCTGCCCATAAGAAACAAGTTACTTCTTGTAATAAAAAGAAAAATAAAATTGATAGAACTTTGAATGCTTCTAGTGAACCTGTGTCACGGGATACCCACGGCCACCTATGGGCCGGATGGCCCCTTGCTGGTTCAGCAGGGGGACGTCGCTTTGCACAAAGAGCATATTAGCATACGGCAACACGACTGAAAACACACAAGGAATTTACCCAGGTTCGGTCCGTCGCGAGGCATAAGACCCTACTCCTGCTTTGGTGGATTGATGGTGAAATGAACATGGTGATGCGTAGTACACTTGCCCGGTAGGGTTCACCTAGGGGCCGCATCGACTATGCGCGTATGGTGGCTTGGGTTCATCAACTTTCCAACCACTCCTACGAGTGCCACATGCCTCCTTTATAGATTAAGGGGTCACCACAATGGAAAAGTAGTCATTATCCACTAATATGATTGCAAACAGTGCTATCATACCTAACTCAGCGGGCTGACAAGGAGCATTAAATGCGCCGCTTGGTGGCACATCACAGGTCACCCGACAAGGCTTGCCGGACTATCTTGCCAGCTCCGAGCCCGTTCCCTTGACACATCGCAGGACGAGGGTCGTCTGTAGGCTTCTTCTACGGGAAATGGCTGCCATGTGGCGAATGGGTGCCACTTAATCATCTTGCAGCTTGACACCGTAGTGATTGACGATGTGGGTCACGCTTGAGTGGTTGGTGTGGTGGTTTTGCCCCGCGAGCCCCGACAGACCTCGCTGGGGTGCCTTGGTTGGCTGCTCCTTGCGGTGGCCTTGCCCCTTGTCGGGCTCGCTTGCCCGGCAAGGGAGGCCCTTCTCTTGCCGATATCTTGCTCTTGTTGCTCGATCTTAGTCTCTCTGGACTACGTGTTGGTTCTTCAAATCTCTTGGTCCTTCAACCACTGACTTGGGTTGGTGCTTCAATGTTGATCTCATGCATTTGCACAGTCTGGGCAACAGACCCAGGGTTTGTTGCACTCACAGAAGCCCTCGGGCCTGCCCTGAACGCGCTGCTGAGCATCATCGGGGCAGGGCCTAATAAGTGCACACGCAAGGTTGCTGAAGGGGTTGGCCCCTTGAGTTTTATGTTGCTGCTTCATTAACCTTGATTCTGGGCCAGTTTCTAGTTTCCCCATGCATGTTGTAAAGCCAATAGTGGTGGGGCTGCTCTAGTGATGGCCCGTGAATGACTTTAATGCGCGGGGTAGAAACTACCAATTTACTCTTCCCACAACGCGCCCTTATCCTCAGCCACGTATGCAGCTTGCATCGTGTGGGGTAGGTAACGGAGGCGCGTGGCACGAGAGAGTACCTTGGAAAGGGCCCGCCCGTCTTGAATTGGCGGAGGAGGGCGGTGATCATCCGTGGATGGAGCGGCTGCCCTTCCCCGCCCGACCTATAAAAGGGAGGGGCGGAGGAGGGTAGAGCCGTCCACCTTTGCATTCTCCTTCTTCTTCCCTTGTTCTCTGCTGGTCATGTTGGAGAAGGAAGCCTGGGGCCAGCCCCCGGGCTCCTGTTTGGGGTTATCGTTGTCTTATGCTGGTGCTGATGCTTGGGGAGTGAGCTTGGTCCTTGACGTGGTGAGTCTTTTGGTATCTTCGATGTTCATCTCAAAGGAGAGGCCGGAGATCATTGGCAATCCCAGCACCGCCCCTCCTGGAGGTCTTGGGGCCGACGTTGACAAGAGGTGCGCCTTCCTACCCGTCAAGGTGGGGCGCGGCGCGCCTCGAGCCCCCTGGTCGTCTTGGCCGCTTGTTGTTTCTCTGCTGGGGGCGCCAGACTGGGGCCTCGGCCTCTTCCGGAGAGGTGTTGGCGGAGATGAAGCCTGGGGAGAAGGAGAAAACAGGAGGCAGGACGTCTAGTAGGAGTACGACCGCATCGACGCGTTCGTCTTGTACTGGTGACCTGCTGCCTGTCTGCCTGGTTCTTCCTCCCTTTTCCCGGTGTCGTCATCACGGGTTCTTTCGGCTGCCGAGAAAAGGCTTGTTCCCCAAGTGCTTCCGCTTCCTTTTGGGGTCTTTTGGCCGGGCTCCGGCGCCTTCCTCTGCCGGTGCCTGCGCTGGAGCCCCTGGTCAGGTCCTGGAGGTAGTGACCAGGGGACTCTCGAGGTGTCCCGCACGTCTTCCTCCTTCGCAGCCTCGCCGGAAAGGTGTGCATGCTTCAAAGGTCAATCTACGGTTTGAAGCAAGCATTAAGGAGCTGGAATCAATGTTTCGATGAAGTGGTAAAAGAGTTTGGCTTCATTAAAAATGATGAGGAAGCTTGTGTATACAAGAAGTTTAGTGGGAGCTTGGTAGCATTTCTAATCTTATATGTTGATGACATATGTTTAATTGGAAATGATACAAAATTCCTTAGCACATTAAAAGATAATTTGAAGAGTGTGTTGTCATTGAAAGACTTAGGTGAAGCTGCATATATATTGGACATAAAGAACTATAGCGATAGATCAAGACGTCTAATAGCACTATGTGAGAGCACGTACATTAACAAAGTTTTAAAGAGGTTTAAAATGGAGAATTCTAAGAAAGATTTTCTCCCAATGTCACATGGCATATCACTTAGCAGAAATCAATGTCCCAAGACAGTTGATGAGCGAGTGCAAATGAGTGGAGTTCCATATGCCTCTGCTATTGGGTCCATCATTTATGCTATGATATGTACAAGACCAGGTGTTTTTTATCCACTAAGTGTTAGTAGCAGGTACCAGAGTGATCCAAGAGTGGCTCATTAGACAAGAATTTAAGAATATTATTAAGTACTCAGAAAAACAAAGCACATGCTTTTATGGAGTAGATGAAGAAATCATTGTAAATGGTTACACCGATGCTAGCGTCATGACCGATATAGATGACTATAAATCTCAATCAAGTTATGTTTTCACACTTAATGGTGGCTCAATTGTTTGGAAGAGTTTCAAACCAAACACTGTTGCGGATTCTACGACAGAAGCAAAGTATATATTGCGGCTTCGGAAGCTTCAAAGGAGGCATTCTTGATCAAGAAGTTGCTTGAACAAGTTGGTGTGGTCCTAAATGTGATGAATACAATGGCTCTCTATTGTGATAATAGTAGAGTCATTGCTCAAGCAAAGGAACTAAGATCACACATGAAGACCATACACATTGAACGCTAGTATCACATTGTCCGACAATATGTTGAGAAGGGCTTTATGAAAATTCTCAAGATTCACATGGATTTGATTGTGTCATACCCGATGACGAAGGCTTTACCACGAGAAAAGCATGAGCAACCGGATAGCCATATGTGTTAAAGAGACTATATATGTAAACTAGATTATTGACCCTAGTTCTAGTTGGAGTCTGTTGGAATTATGCCCTAGAAGCAATAATATTTGTATTATTATATTTTTGTATTCGTAATTAAAGAGTTTATATTCTATGCTATAACTGCTATGATCCTGGAATATGCGATTCAGTGGAAAACTCATATGCATGTGTGGAATGATAAACAATTACATAAAAGGTTCCTAGTCTTCCCTCTAGGACTAGTTCAAGTGTTGTTGGTGATCAAGTTTTCTGGATCATAGGATATCATTGATTGTAAACGATAGTCCTAAAACAACATTGAGATTATGACGTTGGTAGAATGATCATATTGAATTGACCCAAACTTGTCTGTTACGAATGGAGTTTGTATCGTCTGTAATCATTGTAACAACAAGGAGTGTTAACGTGTGATGTTGCTCCTTAGACCATAAGATCACCGTAGTCACTTCTTACCGTACACTGGACTTTGGGGTTGCTCAAACGTCACATCTAAGACGGTGATCATAACGACAACTTATGGGCTCATCAAAAAGTTTCACATGGACTAGATAGCTTGAGAGTGGGATTTTCTCCTACGACAATGGAGAGATACTCTTAGGGCCCACTCGGTGTGACGGTATCCAACATTGTCTGGCCAGACACAGGTGACTACGTTACGAGGATGCCGAAACACAACAATGAGAAAGAAGAAGAAGAAAAGTGGTAACAAGGAAAACGGTACAGTGAGAGTGTGATGACTCAGGAGGATACCGATGCATCCCGGGTTATGTGAAGTATCGCAAAGCAAAGGGAACATCACATGATAACTAAAGGTTCACTCGAATATCATGCGTGTGCTCATAGGGATCGATATGGACATCCATGGTTCCGCTATCTGTCATTGAACGAATGCTTTAGTTCATGTCTATGACTTACCAAACCTACGGGGTCACAAGCTTAAGGTAATCACAATTTGCAAAGTGTTAGTAGGACTGGATTGATTAGAATATATTTTTCAAATTGTTTCAGAAATATTCTAAATGTTTTTTAGAGGATAGAGAAGCGTTTCGGGGTCACGAGAAGGGTTTTCGAGAGTATCACTACTAGGAAAAGGCCTACTAATGGCGCACCTAATTTGGCCATTAATGGCACATTAGTGGTGCGCCATTAGTGCCACGCCATTAGTATATTTTACTAATGGCGCACCACAGGTGCGCCATTAGTATCTGGTATACTAATGGCGCACCTCAGATGCACCATTAGTATATACAACAGTGCGCCATTAGTATGCCTCCCAGGGGGCCATGTATACCCAGGTGCTTTGGCATACTAATGGCGCACAACAACAAGATGCGCCATTAGTAACTTCGGCATACTAATGGCGCACTGTTTAATGATGCGCCATTAGTATCCTTTGGCATACTAATGGCGCACTGTGATGTGATGCGCCATTAGTATGAATATTAGGTTTTTTTATTTTTTAATTTTCTGTTTTTTGCACAGGTTACAAAATGTATAATTGGACAAAATATAGACAGCACACATCAACAACAGATTCATCGAATACAATAGAAGATTAGTCTCTGAATACAATTCATCATATTAGTCTCCGAATACAATTCATCATATTAGTCTCTGAATTGAAAAGACTGAACAAAGATAGAACATTATATTACAAGTCTCGAGACCGCGAGTAGCGAGTTTGTCTTCACATTACAAGTCGATATCGATCATCTAAACTACCATCACATAGAAGAGAGCTGCGGTCATCATGATGAGCATCATCAAGATGAAACTCATCTTCATCCGGTTCCTCCAACGCTCCCTCCCCTCTCCCGCTAGATAGCGGGCGTATCTAGAAAAAGTCCTAAACTAAACCTATACTAAACTATCTAGTTCTTCATCTTCTGCTTCTTTCTTCCAGTTCATCAACCTGCAAAACAAGAAACAACAAACATGGAAAACTTGATCAAGGTTTAAATGTAGCATTCCCCTTAGCAAAATGCCTTTGCTATAGGAGCTAGCACTTACGAGTTTGGAAACATTAGTCAAACCCCAATCAGATTAAGTTGATCAAAGAAACAATAGAAGAGAGCCAACACTGCATAAATGGAGCCAATAACCCAAAAGACAGAATTAGAGCCAGCAAAGTATAGATCAAAGCCAAACCCAAAGATCAACTCAAACAAGAACTAACTCCATGATTAGGGGATCCCTCAATTAAGCTTGGGTTAGTTTTCAGATGAAATCCAACAAACCCACTACTAATCAACTAGCCCAGAGGTAGGGTTTGAAGTAGGGATTGTCCTCAGGCAGCCTAGTAGTGCTAGGACTATTGCATCATTGGATCAAGTAGTGCAACATCTTTAAGTACGATGAGAGCCTCAGGACACCATCATTGGCATGGCAAGATTAAGGAGCACATGTTCTTATCAGTGAGAGTAGGAGAGAAAGAAAGAAAGTGAAGAGACTAGTGCAGCATCTGTTCAAATCAGATTTAAGAGAGAGGGAATTGGCAAGGAGAGATAGGCCATTGATAGCACATTTACTAAACATCTGCTATAAGCAGAACACATACACCCACTTACACATGGGTACTATTCTGTATATAGGTACACAAGCACAACACATGCACCTGGTATAGATAGGAGTATAAGCATGCATCTAAATTATCTGAAACATATGAAATAGCTAATGCAAATAAAGAATTATCACTACATGCAACCGTCAGGACTATGTCCTGTACAATATACAACTAAACCACCAGTAGATGATGTACTAAACCATACAAGAAATACCAATACATGGTATTTAGATAAAGACTAGTATATATCAAACACAGATACCAGCTTGAAAGAGAAACTATAATTTTATACCACTACAGGAGCAAATCATGAAGTACACAGAGTAATTGCAGTAAAGAGATGAATCAGTATATGTTGATCAATAAGAGAGTTACGGCTATATACAAATGAAGGACTATATCCTTTATAAGATAACAAAGAAACAGTAGCACTTATGCATATGAACAAACAGAACCAGCAGCCAACCAATAAAGAAACTAGCATGTGCTATATGATAGGAACAATAACATCTATAAGACCAAGATAATTGAAATGATAGGCCAACATTAGGGTCATGCAATCATTCGATCCCATCATTGCAGCACTAGTTGAGCAACAAATCAAATATAACAGTAGTTCCATTGGTTCAACCAACAAGTTAACAAAAGTTTACTTCCCACTACTAATTTTGCAACTCGTGATAATAAAGAAAATAGAGCACAAATAAATAGGAATGATCCATCCATCCATCCCCTAACTAATGTATTGATCCATCCATCCATGACCTAACTAATGTTGTTGTATCTCTAGACTAAGTGCAGCAACACAAGAAGGACTAAAACTACAGAGCACATGTGTACGTAACTACTATACTCATCCATGGCAAATTGTACCAAACCATCCATACATAGCCAGATTGCAATGGAGTGGATTTAACACAAGACATGAAAAAATGATGAGCCAAATGATTTTTAGTATTACTAACTTGAAAGGAAGCTCACTGTTTCCATCTTCTATCTATCCATGATTTTATTTTTCTGAAGCAAGCATCAAAAAGCACAATGACAATCGAATTTCACACAAAAACTGAACCAATACTTGCTGCTATGTAGTGTCCATGACAATTGCAATTCATGTCCACTCCAGATCAGATTTGCAAGGCTAGAAAGATAGGTTGTAGCTCACCATGTATGGGGGTAGGAGGTGGATGCAGGGGAGGGTGGAGGGTGTCCTGCAGAAGAAGCTTCGCCATTAGAGCAACCTACACAAAACAGAGGAAGGGGAGATGAATAAATCATGGTGAGGAAAAGGGCCTTCCACATGATTAGATCGGGAAGAGAAACAACAACAAAAATACCAAAAAATCCCTTCCATGGCGTGCTGTACTAGGAGCAGCTCCTCTCTCTCCGCTAGGGTTTGGGGCGCTGGGAGGCTCCATGGTGCCGCTGCGTGGTGGCAGACAAGGGAATCCATCTCCATGGCAGCGTCCCGCCCCACGGAGGTACGCCCCTCCTGCTGTCGTCATCGGCACGCCCATGGCGACCTGCAGAGAAGGAAGAGAAGATGAGGTGAGGTGAGGAGGAGATGGTGGGCGAAGAAGGAGGGGGAGGGGCTTACCAGTGCTGGATCCGGTCACCTATGGCCTCGCCGTGGCCTGCCATGGCGGATCCCGGCGAACAAAAGGGGATGTAAAACCCTAGCCAGTGGGGAGCCGCGAATCTGCATGGAGGTAAGCCAGATGCGGACCAAGGGGATCTCGCCGGCGTGCTGCGCGCGGCCGGAGCTCGCCGGAACCGGGCGGCGTGGTTGGCGACGGCGGTGAGGGAGAGAGGGGTTCAGGGGGAAGAGAGGAGGCGACGAGGGTTTGGGTGGGTTCGAGCGAGAGAGAGAGAGAGAGAGAGAGTGTGTGTGTGTTGGTGCGTTGGGTTGGATGGATGGATGGATGTCCAAAATATCTTGTTGCTGCCCACTTACTAATGGCGCACCAACTTGAAATGCGCCATTAGTAATCCAGGTTACTAATGGCGCACCTTCTGGTGGTGCGCCATTAGTAGTTTTGCAAAAAAAACATACTAATGGCGCACTGTTCCACAGTGCGCCATTACTAGTTTAAACTAGTAATGGCGCATGGTCGAACAGTGCGCCATTAGTAGTTTTGCAAAAAAAGAAATAAAAAATATAATAAAAAAACAACATTAGTGGCGCACTTTCCGACAGGTGCGCCATTACTAGTTACAACTAGTAATGGCGCATTGTGTCTGGATGCGCCATTAGTATGTTTGGACAGGCGCACTAGTTCAAAAAAATTGATACTAATGGCGCACCCTGGGCCAGGTGCGCCATTAGTAGTTTCAGCTCTAATGGCGTATCAGAAGGTGGTGCGCCATTAGTATATACTAATGGCACACCGCTTGTCTGGTGCGCCATTAGTGTCAATCCCATCTATAGCCCTTTTTCTAGTAGTGTATCAGGCAATACCGAGTATTACCGATAATTAATATATATGTGGAAACGTTTCCGGGGCTGTTAAATTATATATAATATGTTCTAGTAATTGTTAGAGTTCATTTATACTTAATTTAATATCAATGAGCCTTAAAAGGCTAAACGGTGAAAGGCAGCCACAAGGGCCCAATATGGGTGCCCCCCTTTCCCATGAAAAGAGGGAAGGGGATGCCGAATTGGAGGGGTTTTTGAAGGAAATATGCCCTAGAGGCAATAATAAAGTTATTATTTATTTCCTTATATCATGATAAATGTTTATTATTCATGCTAGAATTGTATTAACCGGAAACATAATACATGTGTGAATACATAGACAAACAGAGTGTCACTAGTATGCCTCTACTTGACTAGCTCGTTGATCAAAGATGGCTATGTTTCCTAACCATAGACATGAGTTGTCATTTGATTAACGGGGTCACATCATTAGAGAATGATGTGATTGACTTGACCCATTTTGTTAGCTTAGCACTTGATCGTTTAGTTTGTTGCTATTGCTTTCTTCATGACTTATACATGTTCCTATGACTATGAGATTATGCAACTCCCATTTACCGGAGGAACACTTTGTGTGCTACCAAACGTCACAACGTAACTGGGTGATTATAAAGGTGCTCTACAGGTGTCTCCGAAGGTACTTGTTGGGTTGGCGTATTTCGAGATTAGGATTTGTCACTCTGGTTGTCGGAGAGGTATCTCTGGGCCCTCTCGGTAATGCACATCACATAAGCCTTGCAAGCATTGCAACTAATAAGTTAGTTGCGGGATGATGTATTATGGAACGAGTAAAGAGACTTGCCGGTAACGAGATTGAACTAGGTATTGAGATACCGACGATCAAATCTCGGGCAAGTAACATACCGATGACAAAGGGAACAACGTATGTTGTTATGCGGTCTGGCCGATAAAGATCTTTGTAGAATATGTGGGAGACAATATGAGCATCCAGGTTCCGCTATTGGTTATTGACCGGAGACGTGTCTCCGTCATGTCTACATTGTTCTCGAACCCGTAGGGTCCGCACGCTTAAGGTTTCGATGACAGTTATATTATGAGTTTATGAGTTTTGATGTACCGAAGGAGTTCGGAGCCCCGGATGAGATCGGGGACATGACGAGGAGTCTCGAAATGGTCGAGACGTAAAGATCGATATATTGGACGACTATATTCGGACATCGGAAAGGTTCCGAGTGATTCGGATATTTTTCGGAGTACCGGAGAGTTACGGGAATATGTATTGGGCCTTATTAGGCCAGACGGGAAAGAAGGAAAAGGGCCTCAAGGGTGGCCACACCCCTCCCCTTGGTCTGGTCCGAATTGGACTAGGGAAGGGGGGCGCCCCCTTCCTTCCTTCTCCTTTTCCCTTCCTCTTTTCCTATTCCATATGGGAGGTGGAATCCTACTAGGACTAGGGAGTCCAAGTAGGACTCCACACTTGGCGCGCCCCCTCCTAGGGCCGGCCTTCTCCTCCCTTGCTCCTTTATATACGGGTGCAGGGGGGCACCCCAAAGACACAACAATTGATCCTTGAGATCTATTAGCCCTGTGCGGTGCCCTCCTCCACCATAATCCTCGATAATATTTGTAGCGGTGCTTAGGCGAAGCCCGGCGATGGTAGAACATCAAGATCGTCACCACACCGTCGTGCTGACGGAACTCTTCCCCGACATTCTGCTGGATCAGAGTCCGGGGGTCGTCATCGAGCTGAACGTGTGCTAGAACTCGGAGGTGTCGTAGTTTCGGTGCTTGATCGGTCGGGCCATGAAGACGTACGACTACATCAACCGCGTTGTGCTAACGCTTCCGCTTCTGGTCTACGAGGGTACGTAGACAACACTCTCCCCTCTCCTTGCTATGCATCACCATGATCTTGCGTGTGCGTAGGAAATTTTTTGAAATTACTATGTTCCCCAACAGTGGTATCAGAGCCTAGGTTTTATGCGTTGATGTTATGCATGAGTAGAACACAAGTGAATTGTGGGCGATATAAGTCATACTGCTTACCAGCATGTCATACTTTGGTTCGGCGGTATTGTTGGATGAAGCGGCCCGGACCGACATTACGCGTATGCTTACACGAGACTGGTTCTACCGACGTGCTTTGCGCACAAGTGGCTGGCGGGTGTCAGTTTCTCCAACTTTAGTTGAACCGAGTGTGGCTACGCCCGGTCCTTGCGAAGGTTAAAACAGCACCAACTTGACAAACTATCATTGTGGTTTTGATGCGTAGGTAAGAACAGTTCTTGCTAAGCCCGTAGCAGCCACGTAAAACTTGCAACAACAAAGTAGAGGACGTCTAACTTGTTTTTGCAGGGCATGTTGTGATGTGATATGGTCAAGACATGATGCTAAATTTTATTGTATGAGATGATCAAGTTTTTTAACCGAGTTATCGGCAACTGGCAGGAGCCATATGGTTGTCGCTTTATTGTATGCAATGCAATCGCGCAGTAATGCTTTACTTTATCACTAAGCGGTAGCGATAGTCGTGGAAGCATAAGATTAGTGAGACGACAACAATGTTATGATGGAGATCAAGGTGTCGCGCCGGTGAGGATGGTGATCATGATGGTACTTCGGAGATGGAGATCACAAGTACAAGATGATGATGGACATATCATATCACTTATATTGATTGCATGTGATGTTTATCTTTTATGCATCTTATCTTGGTTTGATTGACGGTAGCATTATAAGATGATCCCTCACTAAATTATCAAAGTATAAGTGTTCTCCCTGAGTATGCACCATTGCGAAAGTTCTTCGTGCTGAGACACCACGTGATGATCGGGTGTGATAGGCTCTACGTTCAAATACAACGGATGCAAAACAGTTGCACACGTGGAATACTCAGGTTAAACTTGACGAGCCTAGCATATAACAGATATGGCCTCGGAACACGGAGACCGAAAGGTCGAGCGTGAATCATATAGTAGATATGATCAACATAGTGATGTTCACCATTGAAACCACTCCATCTCATGTGATGATCGGACATGGTTTAGTTGATATGGATCACGTGATCACTTAGAAGATTAGAGGGATGTCTGTCTAAGTGGGAGTTCTTAAGTAATATGATTAATTGAACTTTAATTTATCATGAACTTAGTCCTGGTAGTATTAGCATACATATGTTGTGTTTAATTTTTTTATTTATATTCCTAGAGAAAACTATGTTGAGAAATGTTAGCAGCAATGATGTGGATTGGATCCATGATCTGAGGATTAACCTCATTGCTGCACAGAAGAATTATGTCCTTGATGCACCGCTAGGTGACAGACCTATTGCAGGAGCAGATGCAGACATTATGAATGTTTGGCTAGCTCAATATGGTGACTACTTGATAGTTCAGTGCACCATGCTTAACGGCTTAGAATCAGGACTTCAAAGTCGTTTTGAACGTCATGGACCATATGAGATGTTCCAGGAGTTGAAGTTAATATTTCAAGCAAATACCTGAGTTGAGAGATATGAAGTCTCCAACAAGTTCTATAGCTAAAAGATGGAGGAGAATAGCTCAAGCAGTGAGCATGTGTTCAGATTGTCTGGGTACTACAATCGCTTGAATCAAGTGGGAGTTAATGTTCCAGATAAAATAGTGATTGACAGAATTCTCTAGTCACCATCACCAAGTTAGTAGAACTTCGTGATGAACTATAGTTTGCAAGGCATGATGAAAACGATTCCCGAGCTTTTCATTATGATGAAATCGATGAAGGTAGAAATCAAGAAATAGCATCAAGTGTTGATGATTAACAATTCCACTAGTTTCAAGAAAAGGGCAAAGGGAAAGAAAGGGAACTTCAAGAAGAACGGCAAGCAAGTTGCTGCTCAAGTGAAGAAGCCCAAGTCTGGTCCTAAGCCTGAGACTAAGTGCTTCTACTGCAAAGGGACTGGTCACTGGAAGCGGAACTGCCCCAAGTATTTGGCGGATAAGAAGGATGGCAAAGTGAACAAAGGTATATTTGATATACAGATTATTGATGTGTACTTTACTAGTGTTTATAGCAACCCCTCGGTATTTGATACTAGTTCAGTTGCTAAGAATAGTAACTCGAAACGGGAGTTGCAGAATGAACAGAGACTAGTTAAGGGTGAAGTGATGATTTGTATTGGAAGTGGTTCCAAGATTGATATGATCATCATCGCACACTCCCTATACTTTCGGGATTAGTGTTAAACCTAAATAAATGTTATTTTGTGTTTGCGTTGAGCATGAATATGATTGGATCTTGTTTATTGCAATACGGTTACTCATGTAAGTTAGAGAATAATTGTTGTTCTGTTTACATGAATAAAACCTTCTATGGTCATACACCCAATGAAAATGGTTTGTTGGATCTCGATTGTGGTGATACACATTTTCATAATATTGAAGCCAAAAGATGGAAAGTTAATAATGATAGTGCAACTTATTTGTGGCACTGCCGTTTAGGTCATATTGGTGTAAAGCGCATGAAGAAACTCCATGCTGATGGACTTTTGGAATTGATTGATTATGAATCACTTGATGCTTGCGAACCATGCCTCATGGGCAAGATGACTAAGACTCCGTTCTCCGGAACAATGGAGCGAGCAACTGACTTATTGGAAATAATACATACTGATGTATGCCGTCCGATGAGTGTTAAGGCTCACGGCAAGTATCGTTATTTTCTGACCTTCATAGATGATTTGAGCAGATATGGGTATATCTACTTAATGAAACACAAGTCTGAAACATTTGAAAAGTTCAAAGAATTTCAGAGTGAAGTGGAGAATCATCGTAACAAGAAAATAAAAGTTTCTACGATATGATCGCAGAGGTAAAATATTTGAGTTAAGAGTTTGGCCTTCAGTTAAAACAATGTGAAATAGTTTCACTACTCACGCCACCTGGAACACCACAATGTAATGGTGTGTCCGAACGGCATGACCGTACTTTATTAGATATGGTGCGATCTATGATGTCTCTTACCGATCTACCACTATCGTTTTGGGGTTATGCATTAGAGACAACTACATTCACGTTAAATAGGGCACCATCTAAATCCGTTGAGACAACACCGTATGAACTATGGTTTGGCAAGAAACCTAAGCTATCGTTTCTTAAAGTTTGAGGTTGCAATGCTTATGTGAAAAAGTTTCAACCTGATAAGCTCAAACCCAAATCGGAGAAGTGCATCTTCATAGGATACCCAAAAGAAAATGTTGGGTACACCTTCTATCACAGATCCGAAGGCAAGATATTCGTTGCTGAGAATGGATCCTTTCTAGAGAAGGAGTTCCTCTCGAAAGAAGTGAGTGGGAGGAAAGTAGAACTTGATGAGGTAACTGTACCTGCTCCCTTATTGGAAAGTAGTTCATCACAGAAATTTGTTCCTGTGACTACTACACCAATTAGTGAGGAAGCTAATGATGATGATCATGTAACTTCAGATCAAGTTACTACCGAACCTCGTAGGTAAACCAGAGTGAGATCTGCACCAGAGTGGTACGGTAATCCTGTTCTGGAAGTCATGTTACTTGACCATGACGAGCCTACGAACTATGAGGAAGCGATGATGAGCCCAGATTCCACGAAATGGCTTGAGGCCATGAAATCTGAGATGAGATCCATGTATGAGAACAAAGTATGGACTTTGATTGACTTGCCCATTGATCAGTGAGCCATTGAGATTAAATGGATCTTAAAGAGGACAGACGCTGATAGTAGTGTTACTATCTACAAAGCTAGAATTGTCGTAAAAAGGTTTTCGACAAGTTCAAGGTGTTGACTACGATGAGAGTTTCTCACTCGTATCTATGCTTAAGTCTGTCCAAATCATGTTAGCAATTGCCGCATTTTATGAAATCTAGCAAATGGATAAACAAAACTGCATTCCTTAATGGATTTATTAAAGAAGAGTTGTATATGATGCAACCAGAAGGTTTTGTCAATCCTAAAGGTACTAACAAAATATGCAAGCTCCAGTGATCCATCTATGGACTGGTGCAAGCATCTTGGAGTTGGGATATACGCTTGATAAGTTGATAAAGCATATAGTTTTATACAGACTTGCGATGAAGCCTGTATTTACAAGAAAGTGAGTGGGAGCACTACAATATTTCTGATAAGTATATGTATGACATATTGTTGATCGGAGATAATGTATAATTATTCTGCAAAGCATAAAGGAATGTTCGAAAGGATTTTTTTCAAAGAAAGACCTCGGTGAAGCTGCTTACATATTGAGCATCAAGATCTATAGAGATAGATCAAGACGCTTGATAAGTTTTTCAATGATTACAATCCTTGACAAGATTTTGAAGTAGTTCAAAATGGAACAGTCAAAAAGGAGTTCTTGCCTGTGTTACAAGGTGTGAAGTTGAGTAAGACTCAATACCCGACCACAGCAGAAGATAGAGAGAGAATGAAAGTCATTCCCTATGCCTCGGCCATAGGTTCTATAAAGTATGCCATGCTATGTACCAGACCTATTGTATACCCTGCCCTGAGTTTGGCAAGGGAGTACAATAGTGATCTAGGAGTAGATCACTGGACATTGGTCAAAATTATCCTTAGTGGAATAAGGATATGATTCTCGATTATAGAGGTGACAAAAAGGTTCGTCGTAAAGGGTTACGTCGATGCAAATTTTGACACTGATCCAGATTACTCTAAATCTCAATCTGGATACATATTGAAAGTGGGAGCAATTAGCTAGAGTAGCTTCGTGCAGAGCATTGTTGACATAGAAATTTGCAAAATACTTACGGATCTGAATGTGGCAGACCCGTTGACTAAACTTCTCTCACAAGCAAAACATGATCACACCTTAGTACCCTTTGGGTGTTAATCACATAGCAATGTGAACTAGATTATTGACTCTAGTAAACCCTTTGGGTGTTGGTCACATGTCGATGTGAACTATGGGTGTTAATCACATGGGGATGTGAACTATTGGTATTAAATCACATGGCGATGTGAACTAGATTATTGACTCTAGTGCAAGTGGGAGACTCAAGGAAATATGCCCTAGAGGCAATAATAAAGTTATTATTTATTTCCTTATATCATGATAAATGTTTATTATTCATGCTAGAATTGTATTAACCGGAAACATAATACATGTGTGAATACATAGACAAACAGAGTGTCACTAGTATGCCTCTACTTGACTAGCTCGTTGATCAAAGATGGCTATGTTTCCTAACCATAGACATGAGTTGTCATTTGATTAACGGGGTCACATCATTAGAGAATGATGTGATTGACTTGACCCATTTTGTTAGCTTAGCACTTGATCGTTTAGTTTGTTGCTATTGCTTTCTTCATGACTTATACATGTTCCTATGACTATGAGATTATGCAACTCCCGTTTATCGGAGGAACACTTTGTGTGCTACCAAACGTCACAACGTAACTGGGTGATTATAAAGGTGCTCTACAGGTGTCTCCGAAGGTACTTGTTGGGTTGGCGTATTTCGAGATTAGGATTTGTCACTCCGATTGTCGGAGAGGTATCTCTGGGCCCTCTTGGTAATGCACATCACATAAGCCTTGCAAGCATTGCAACTAATAAGTTAGTTGCGGGATGATGTATTATGGAACGAGTAAAGAGACTTGCCGGTAACGAGAATGAACTAGGTATTGAGATACCGACGATCAAATCTCGGGCAAGTAACATACCGATGACAAAGGAAACAACGTATGTTCTTATGCGGTCTGACCGATAAAGATCTTTGTAGAATATGTGGGAGCCAATATGAGCATCCAGGTTCCGCTATTGGTTATTGACCGGATACGTGTCTCGGTCATGTCTACATTGTTCTCGAACCCGTAGGATCCGCACGCTTAAGGTTTCGATGACAGTTATATTATGAGTTTATGAGTTTTGATGTACCGAAGGAGTTCGGAGTCCCGGATGAGATCGGGGACATGACGAGGAGTCTCGAAATGGTCGAGACGTAAAGATCGATATATTGGATGACTATATTCGGACATCAGAAAGGTTCCGAGTGATTCGGATATTTTTCGGAGTACCGGAGAGTTACGGGAATACGTATTGGGCCTTATTGGGCCATACGGGAAAGAAGGAAAAGGGCCTCAAGGGTGGCCGCACCCCTCCCCTTGGTCTGGTCCGAATTGGACTAGGGAAGGGGGGCGCCCCCTTCCTTCCTTCTCCTTTTCCCTTCCTCTTTACCTATTCCATATGGGAGGTGGAATCCTACTAGGACTAGGGAGTCCTAGTAGGACTCCACACTTGGCGCGCCCCCTTCTAGGGTCGGCCTCCTTCTCCCTTGCTCCTTTATATACGGGTGCAGGGGGGCATCCCAAAGACACAACAATTGATCCTTGAGATCTATTAGCCGTGTGCGGTGCCCTCCTCCACCATAATCCTCGATAATATTGTAGTGGTGCTTAGGCGAAGCTCTGCGACAGTAGAACATCAAGATCGTCACCACGCTGTCATGCTGACGGAACTCTTCCCCGACATTCTGTTGGATCAGAGTCCGGGGATCGTCATCGAGCTGAACGTGTGCTAGAACTCGGAGGTGCCGTAGTTTCGGTGCTTGATTGGTTGGGCCGTGAAGACGTACGACTACATCAACCGCGTTGTGCTAACGCTTCCGCTTCCGGTCTACGAGGGTACGTAGACAACACTCTCCCCTCTTGTTGCTATGCATCACCATGATCTTGCGTGTGCGTAGAATTTTTTTTGAAATTACCACGTTCCTCAACAGGTTTCCCCCTCGTTGCCCGATGCAAGGGGGAAGGGAACCCGGAGCCTCCTCTAGTTCTAGTTAATCCTAGTTGATGTAATTCGAACTAGAGCTAGATCCTCTAATCCTTATAATTAGAGGACCACTGTGGTTCTAATCTCCTCCCTCTAATTCTTCGACGACGATTATGTCTGGACGGTGAAGCGCTACTGGATCATGAAGGTTGCACGCTTGCAACCAAGTAGAGAGATCGTGATTTAGGTCTTCAGTTTGAGGGAATGTTCATGGGCAGTTTGCGGGATCGTTCATCAATGGTTTGAGTGACTCCAAGTACAATCTACACTGACACATTCTTCTTCCACTGCAACTCAATGATCAAATTAACCTATAGAACAAAAAGAAACTACTCAGACATAAGAGCGATGAGACAAATCATTGGATAATAATTTATAACATCAAAAACCATGTTCAAGTAGGGGATTACAGAGGATTGCGGGAAAGTGGACCACTATATAGAGAGGCAGGAAGGTGATGGAGATATTTATGAAGTCGATGAAGTTGATGGAGATGATCACTATGACGATGCTTCTCTCGGGGCAACTAGGGTATCTATGTTTGTACAAACGTTAGTTGTACAGGAGAGCATCCAATGAAAATTCAAAGTTTACTCACATGCGCAAGAAAATGGTCTATGTGTTGCCAGAGAAAGCTATGTGCAATGATCATCGTTAAGGAAAATAGAAACACGGTACAAACATAATCATTTGCAAACAGTTGAGGAAAAAATCTTTCAAATAGTTTGCTTAACTTCCGGGCTATAGTTGGTCTCTGCGCCAATAGGAGCAACGGGTCATCTAGTTATAAGAAAAATTAAACAAAACAATGTAGGATATTCCCCCCATAGTACCTAGAAAATAAACAAAAAAAGCATTGATCTTGTTTGTTCGATGATTCAATAGTGTGGTGGAAGTTGACTAGCCAATGAAGCACGACTAGTCATCTCCACCAATAAAAAGTAACTCTTATCTATAGCTTGTTTCTCCTATGGTTTCACAATAGGTAACCATGTGCACATTTTCCACATAGGCTCTTTTCGGCTCTTGGGGATCGAAAATTGTTTTTGAGTGTCCATTTTCTTTTGTACATCTATATGCAACATCTATAGAAGAAGCAGGGGTTAGCATTTATTGCAGTATTTTTATGTGTAGCTATGTACAATTTATATGCAAGTTCATGGGGAAAATTCATTAATGTGTTTTAGTCACTAGGTGGTGCTCATATTTGAGTATCCATGTTATAGGTATATGATATCGCCAATTCTGAAACTACTCATTAATAAAAAATGGTTGAGATGCTTTCACTCTTCATATGGCAAATTATCAGGGACTCTTACTGAACTTTAAATAAATTTAATAGTTGCGGTAAGAAACATATATTTTACCAAGTTCTAGCAAACCTTCATTGAAAAGTGTGATTTCTTAATTAATAAAAAGGGAAAGATAATTAACATACTCCATCGACGTATTTCAAAATAGAAAGTGTATTAGTTTTCTCAAAAGTCAAACATGTGCATGTTTGACTAATTTTTTTTGAAAAAATTACCAATATCTGCAATACCAACTTTGTGTCATTAGGTCTATCATGAAAACTATTTTCATAATTTTATTTTATTTTTGAAATGCATATGTTGATATTTTATTTTCAATCCTGGTCAAATGTACATAAGTTTGACTAGCACAAAAACTAATGCACCTTATATTTTGGAATCGAGGGAGTAATACACAACCATCAAAGATGACTCTATTGTTTACATAGGGAAATAGCAACACAAACATAGCCGAGAAAAATAATTTTCAATAGTTTCGCACCCACATGACATATCTTCACTCTTACGCTACTCTATTGATAATTTTGTTTCCAAATATAAATAACCTCTTATAATTTTTCTCCGCTTGTGGTGAAACCATCGTGCCATCATCCATTGTGTTCTTAGGAAAATATTGGTCCCACAAGTATCAATCATGGGATGCCAAGCTACATGGGAAGATCAACTTTGTCGGCTTTTCATCCTTGCTTTGCTATGCGAACTCATGTGACCACCATATGATTGAGATGTGTTGAATGTGGCATTGCAAATCTTGCATGTGTATTTACGTGGGGTTGTAGAATCATGCATAATAGCACTATCAGAAATTCCATTTGGGCCAACTAGAAGGATTTTATCTTCTCTTTGAATATGTGAGGATTGCATGGCAGGAGATGCAGGGGCAGGTACACCATATGGATAAACATTTGATAATCTTTCATCTTGTATCTTCAGCTGCTTCTGCATAGTACTTGGTGTGAAGGGGTGAATCTTTTGAGAAGAACAAAGAAACCTAGACGGTAGTGAGCTTACCTCATAAACATCCCTCGTGGCCATCTTAAAGAGTGAACCATCATGCAACACTCCATTAGTGTTAAGTTGGGAATGAACAATTGATTTTGGCTCTGTTTGGAGTAAGGATGTGAATGATGAAGCCTCCATGGACAAATTCTGCATCCGATGTGACGAGTTGAAGTCATTCCAAAGAGGATTTGTGAGGAAGCCTTCATGCGAGAACATTCCTTTTTCGTCCAAGGATAAAGGAATAGGGATTGTATCACCCAGTTGTGGGGGTAGTGGTGCGAGTTATGCACTAGATTGGTATGGAATCATGGAACTATCATTGACCAACATCACGGTACCTTCTTGTGGTGCATGCATGTTTGTTGAGGAATTTCCTATTGAAGGTGAATATGATGATGGGGATTCAAGGTCTATGAAATCATTCAATACTGGCATGGCTGTCGTGCCTCTCAATGCTTCATGCAAGGGGGAAATGTTAGGATAGGAGCCATTAGGATCCATAGCTACTAGCAGTATCAACAATTTGCAGTAGATGTTATGCAGAATAGAGATGCATGTGCTAGGATGCCTTTGATGCTTATGTGGGCTATTACATAACGTGATATTTATAAGGATCTTACAAAACTATAGACGTGCATGGACTCATGCACTATTTAATTATCTCATTAACAAGAATATTTGGATTTTAATAATTGCTATTAATACAATATATTGGAGATATGATATTATAATTTCTAATGATTAATGATATCTTCTAGGATTTGTTGGTTAATCTGGTCTCCCCACTGGTTTTCATAAAACCAGGCATTAATCATGTACAATATATGGTATGACTATTGTAGCCTGAGTCCCATGCATCTTCTCTTTTATTGGAAGGAAAGAAACATGTATGTTGATGCAAAGTTGCATGTGTCTTCCTAAACAAGCGATGCCAGTTTATTCTCGGCTTTCAAAAAATTAACTTATATGATTGCACAATAGGTCAAAACTAGTATTGCTAATGGATATTTGAAACACACACACAGGGAGGGAGGGAGGGAGAGGGAGAGAGAGAGAGAGCAAATATTGTCCATATATGTCTTTCTCTTAAAATCAGTTTTATATATCCAAATATCTTGTGATGTAACCGAAAGATTGCCTTCGTCATTGAAATATTTTTTAATACATGTAAATGTCCAACCATATCAACCTTGTGCTCCTAGGTAGCAACATCAATTCCTTATTCCTCTACCTTGGTGCATCCTTCGCCGCCTCGTATCCCCCCTCGGCATTGGCAATGTTGATCTTGGGTGCTAGCCCATGTGTTGCATCAGCTGCCATTAGAACCACTAGCTAAGGAGTCAGCAAGGCAGCGTTCAACCAATCGCCCGACTTGGGAAGTGGCGAGGCCACCATAGGGGAAACCATTACTGGCGAGACCCCTAGATCAGGGATCAAAGGAGAAGGGAAAGAAGACTCCATTATGGCCAAGGGAAAATCATAACATGGTCAAGGAAACCTCTAGTGGTGGGGCTCAGGTGGTGAGGTAGCGTAGGCAGAGATGAGAGATCCTAAGGGGGAGGTAGAGGAAGGGATAAAGTGGACTCTTCCATTTCTTCCTAACCCCTTTAAATAAGATAGGGGGAAGCCGAAAGGACTCTGCACACGAGGCATCATCAAGAGTCATGACACCACCATTCAAAGCACCAACATGAAAAGCATGTCTGTGACCCTCCAAACCTTCGATCTTGCTGATGCCATCAATACCCTTACCCCTCGGATGGCTGAAACAAATCTCACTAACAACACAATGTATCCAGAGGCAAAAACCTTTGAAAAGCACTGAATTGTGGGTTCCCCAACTTTCCATTAATCATGGGATTGGAGCTTGATGTATGAGGACACCACACTTTGAAAGACTCTGTGGAATAACAAGGGAAGTTAACAAGACCCACATTATTCCACTGTAGGCAACAGAGGAAACCTAACACTCAAGAGATACTAACAAGATTCCAAAGACTGAGACCTTCATCCACCAAGGATGCATGAGCACATCCCGGGAATCTCTTACCCCTCAAGACCTCCTTCTCGGGGACTTGAGAACCACACTTGTAATGCAAATCTGACCTACTATATAAGGTGGACCAGTGGGTCCCATCAGGGCCATACAGAAAAAAGATAGGACATATCTACTTTCTATAACCCCACTCTCTGCTGCTAGGTAGGGTGACCAGTAAATGTTAGGAAAGATCTTGCCAGTGATCCACTAGATCCTTGGCGAACACCTTGACAATACAGATAATAAGGTAGGAGTAGGGTCTTACCTCACCTAGAGAGCCTAAACCTAGGTAAACTCACAGTGTCTCCGCCTTAACATTCTAATCTGCCATGCCCTCACCAAAATATTAACGTACCCTGCCGACACTTTCATGACAAAACCCCAACACTAGAGGATGTAAAATATAGCAGGTATACGCACCAACCCACAGGAAGGGCCTCCTTATGAAAGAATACTTCTTAGTTTCCTCACAGTGAATATACACTTGAGTATAATTTACAAATGGGACTGTCGGTGTCAAAACCGATGGATCTCGGGTAGGGGGTCCCGAACTGTGTGCCTAGGCCAGATGGTAACAGGAGGCAAGGGACACGAAGTTTTACCCAGGTTCGGGCCCTCTCGATGGAGGTAAAACCCTACGTCCTGCTTGATTAATATTGATGATATGGGTAGTACAAGAGTAGATCTACCACGAGATCGGAGAGGCTAAACCCTAGAAGCTAGCCTATGGTATGATTGTTGATGTGTATGTTGTTCTACGGACTAAAACCCTCCGGTTTATATAGACACCGGAGAGGGTTAGGGTTTTACAAAGTCGGTAACATTGGTAGGAGATCTTCATATCCATATCGCCAAGGCCTTCCACGCCAAGGAAAGTCCCTTCCGGACACGGGGCGGAGTCTTCAATCTTGTATCTTCACAGTCCAGGAGTCCGGCTGAAGGTATAGTCCGGCCATCTGGACACCTCCTAATCCAGGACTCCTTCAGTGGCCCCTAAACCAGGCTTCAATGACGACGAGTCCGGCGCGCAGATTGTCTTCGGCATTGCAAGGCGGGTTCCCCCTCCAAGTACTTCATAGAAGATTTTGAACACAAAGATAGTGTCCGGCTCTGCAAAATAAGTTTCCACATATTGCCATAGAGAGAATAATATTTACACAAATCTAATCTGCTGACGTATTCCGTAGCGTGACACACCACGGCCAAGCCTTTATCCGAGTCGTTTCATTATCCCACCTCAGCACGTCATGCGAGGCGGTTTCCTTGGCACGTCTTGTTAAAGCAGAGATCATGTCCCCTTATTCCGGGATTCTCATCAATACAGGCGTGGGTAACCCAACCGCTTCTAGGACTCCTAGATTATAGGCAAGTCCAAACAGACACGGAGAGGACGCTTGATATTCACCCTCTTTATAAAGGGGACAAGGCCTTTATTTTTCCCTCCCGTGCTCAATCGAATCCTTCCCCCACCTCAAGCTCAAAATGCCCGAAGTTCAGGTCAGGTGCTCCGAACCTTCAGTCATGTCCGGATCTAGCCTTCAAGGCCGATGGGTGCCTTCCTCCATCACGGAAGAAGACATCAAAAGGTTGAGGGAGGCCAGATATCTGACCGCCGAGATTTTGCATCGGCTGCCTCCCCGAGGGCAGGCCGTCCCCACCCCCGAACCTAACAAAAATATCGTGTTCGTCTCCCACTTCCTCCGAGGCCTAGGCCTTGCTCTGGATCCTTTCGTAAGGGGTTTGATGTTTTACTATGGGCTAGACTTTCATGATCTAGCTCCGGACTCCTTTCTTCATATCACGACATTTATTGTCGTGTGCGAGGCCTTCCTCCGGGTTACCCCTCACTTTGGCCTATGGCTCAAGACCTTTGAAGTGAAGTCGAAGATGATCGAGGGGCAACATGCAGCGTGTGGAGGTGCCTCAATACGCAAGATGACGGGAGCTCCATGGCCCAAAGGTTCAATCCCAGAGGTGTCTGAATTGTGGCAACAAGAGTGGTTCTACGTCACGGCTCCTAGAAGTTTCAAGTGGGCGGCTCCCCCTGTTTTCCGCTCGGGCCCCCCACCACAGCTGATGTCATGGATCAGCAGAGGTCTGAGCTGGGGGCCAGCCAAGGACGTGCCTGTACTGCAAAGTCGCATTCAAGATCTCTTCAATGGAGATTTTAGTTTGGTTGCGGTAATACAGGTTATGCTGGTTCGTCAAGACCAGCCTTGCAAACGCCGGACTCTTCGCTTGTGGGAGTTCAACCCCGAGGGACCGCATGCCATTCAAAATTTCCTTGGTCTGATGCACACGGAGATGTACAAGTCATTCTTCGGACCTCAAGTGGAGTGTCCGGAGATCACCGAGGACATGGGCCTGAGTAGTAACCGCGCCGCCGATGAGGTAAGGCATCTTCCGGCCGAACATCTCTCTTTGTTGCGAAGTTATTTCTGAAAGTTCGCTTTTTGACCAGGGCTGGCTAACAAAGGCGAAGTTGATTCGGTGTTCGGCCCCCCTCCCTGAGGGTTTGGAAAATCCGGTATTGGAAAAGATGCTCCAGACCGCACCTTGCCCGGAGCCCTTGAAGGAAGACACTATGGAGGATAATGCGGGCGGACGCGGGCCCCCAACGCTGCCCACTCTAGCCGAGGGAGCGAGCGTCTCCATGAAGGAAGGCGACCAGAAGAGGAAAAGGACTGCACCCGGGGATTCGGAAGCCGAAGCTTCCAAACGGGAGAAGAAGTCTCCCACAGAGGGTCCTACCTCGGGGGGCGTTGTTGCCGCACAAAGTCCGCGGGGGGATCAATTCTCTCGCGAGTCGTAAGTGACCCGAAATACTTTTAATGGTACAGATATGCCATCTTTTTCTTCTGAGAAAATAACCACCGCATATATTTTTGCAGTTTGGGCCTTAGCCCCTCTCAAATGAGCTCGTCTTTGGGGGATCTTCTTCCAGAGATGATGGAGAGCGAAACACCTCCTCCGGACTCCTCCGCGCCAGAAGCGGGCGACCCTGAAGTGTCGTTGCGGAGGGCCTCTCCGAGTCCGGTGAGGCCAGAAGATAATCCCATTGACCCCCGAAGCTCCCAGTGTCCGGCTCTCGAAGAGAGCAGACAAAAGAGTTCGGCACCGTCTGGTGTGCGATCGGATGTTCTGAGGGAGTTGGTGGGGCGAGCGGCCATCTCAGATGAACACCGTGTGCTGATGAACACGGTGATGGAGAGAATATCGTCCGCCGAAAGCGGATTGCATGAAGCTTTTATGAGTCTACTGATAGGCTTTGAGGTACGTAAAAGAATGTATGATAGTCCTGCACATGCTAGGTGTGCCCTGTGTAGATAGTAGCCCCTGAGACTCTGGTTGTCGTCGGAAACGACGATGAACAGAGGATCATATTCCCAGGTAATAACCATACTGCTTCTATGTGCGGGTGATGGAAGCTCCGGTGGCTAGCCGGACTAGCGAGTTTGCCCATTTAGAACGGCAGTTGGATGCGGCAGACGCCGACATCGATCTTGTTAACAAAAGGCTTGACGAGGCACAGGGTAAGTATCATTATCTGGTAAACGTCACATAGGAAGAGCAGCATGATGCCAGTATCTTTAATATGTTGTGACTGCAGATGGAGCTGCCACTGTTGAAGCCTTACAGGTAGAACTTGCCCGAGCCAAGGAACAAGCGAGGTTGGGTAATACAGCTGCTGTGAAGGCGGCCGAAGAGTTGCAAGCCGAGAAGGCCGCACATGGCAAGACCCGAGACAAGATGGCCAAGATGGCTATAGAATTAAAAGCCGTCGCCGACCGTTGCCGGGTTCTTGAAAAGGAAAACCAAGCGAAGGCATCGGACCTTCAGAAGGCTGCTGCGACGAAAAAGGATCTCCGCTCTGCTATGAGGGCAAAGAAGGAGGAGCTGCGAGAAGCTGGGGATATTGTAGCTGGGAAATCCTTTATGTTGCGGAGGAAATTCGGAGATCCACGGTATGCCCCTCTGGATCGGCTGTGGAGTTCGGAGGATGTGTATATGGATTTGGCGGCAAGCGCTGCCGATGCGGCCAAGTACTTCCAGGGTCAGACGGACCGTGAAGTAGACCAGTGTCCACTTTCATTGACTGACCAATTAGCCGAATGGGCCAAACTAAATAGGTTGTCCGGACTCTCCATGAGGTCTATTGTGGATCAGCTGTGGCCGGAAAGGTCAAAACCGAGCAGCTATTTCAGCTTGGTGCAGCAGGTGCTTGACGTGGTGCCGCGCATTGATGCGATGAGGAGGTCAGCGTGCATAGAGGGCGCACGGATGGCCTTTGCTCGTGTTAAGGCATACTGGGCGGAGATGGATGCTACCAATGTTGCAGCGCGGGATTCGGCTATAGGTCGAAAGGCTACTGAGCACTACTTTGAAGAAGTTCTTGAGGGTGCCCGTTTGATAGAGACCTAGTGCTCAAAAAATATTATGTTTCAGTGATATGTAATCTCATTGTAAGCGAAATGCTTTTATGAATTTTTATAAGGCTATTTTTATACTTTTGCCTGAAAGTAATATGATGCCTCCTGGGCGGCCGTTTATGTATACATGCGTATAACCTGAAAGATTGCAGTCGTTGGCTTCAACCCCCATGCATATAATGCGGAGGTGCTCGCAAAAACACGCGTTCACACTTAACGCAACGTCTTGGTCCTATTAAGGAGGTGATAGCGGAGCGAGCGAGGCAACCGGACTATAATGCTTTGGCACTTTCACTTAGCCATAGGAGTTTGACAGTGGGGCTACTAGATAGCCCCTGGTGGCACCGCACTATCCCGATTCCGGGGTGCGTACATGCCTGGCCAGAAAACGGCCCTTTGTTAAGGCGGAGGAATTCTAACATTCCCATAGGTCATCGAGTGGTTGACCAGTCTCACGCTTGACAGTCAGTTTTCGGCTTTCTCTACTAAGGTGCTCGTCCGGATGAACCAGGGCACAATCGCAGTAGTTCTCCTGGTGCTACCTTAGCCGGCAAGGCAGAACATAAGGCACCAAAACACAGGAGCCGGGCAAACCCAAAATTTGACCAAAGATAATGATTCGGAGCTGATGCATATAGGGCCAAACTCGCGACGCCGAACACTCCCTAAGGTATTCGGTCTTTGTGGTATCAACCGGGCCTAAATAGTGGCCTTTGTAAGAAGCCCCTTGTGTCCAGGTACGCGCATTTTTCTGGCGTGGCCACATGCCAAGACGCCAGCATCCTTCTCAACGGTGGATATGTGTCAACAAGAGACAGTAAAAAAAGGTTTATGCAAGGTCTTAATCTAAAAAGAATCCTTGGAGCGGGTCCCTGCTGCACGTCTGCGCCTGTGTCTCCGTTGTGCCATATCCTGGACGGGTGTGGCACAATGATCGTCTGTAAAAGAGAGGAAGTTAAGTAAAAAAGTCGTCGTGCAAAAAGATAGTTTTTAAAGAAACCATGTAAATTTCAAGATGATAAGAAGTTGCCACTTGTCTGCGCGCGTTGAGCCCCTTGTATTGACAAATGGGCGGTGTGACCATTTATTCCGTATAAATAGCGGCGCCGGACTTGATTAGTTGTATCTGAGGTCTTGACGACCTATTGGATGCTTTCGCTTGTCCGGGCGCCTTTAGTGTGCGGCTGCCAAGGCAGCCTCACTCTCTTCGGTGCGCAGAGATCGCTTGATATTTCTGTGCACTGTAATGATGCCACGTGGACCGGGCATCTTGAGTGTGAGGGAGGCATAGTGTGGCATTGCATTAAAGCGAGCGAAAGCTTCGCGTCCGAGCAGTGCTTGATAGCCACTTTGAAACGGAGCGATGTGGAAAGTTAAATGCTCGCGACGGAAGTTGTCGGGGGAGCCGAATATAACTTGTAGTAGGAGGGAGCCCGTACAATGAGCCCCTGGGCCTGGCGTTACTCCTTTAAAGGTAGTATTGCTATGGCGAATTTGTGTTGGGTCTAACCCCATCCCGCGGATTGTATCCTGATATATTAGGTTTAGGCTACTGCCGCCGTCCATCAAGACTCTTGTGAAGTGATATCCGCCAATTACAGGGTCTAATACCAAGGCAGCCCATCCTGTGTGTCGGATACTTGCTGAGTAATCACGATGGTCGAAAGTGATCGGTTGAGATGACCAGTGGTAGGACTTTGTGGTGACAGGCACTTGGGTATATTTTCCTGGGAGTGCCGCGTTGTTTTTTCCATTGATTACGTGTAACACGTTTACCGTTTTTACTTCTAGTGGAAATTTCTTTTGCTCCCCCGTGTCTTGCTTGGGGGGCTTGTCCTCGTCTTCACTTGGTGTATCCTCCCCCTTGTGTACGGCGTTGAGCTTGCCGGACTGTTGAAGACCCAACATTCTCTGTGGGTATGATTAGCAGGTTTGCCAGGGGTACTATGAATCTAACATACTTGGTCCAGAATTTTGTTGAGGCTGGACAATTTATCCCTGGTGCCTTTAGGGGGAGGCTTTTGACCTGGCCGAGAGCTTTTGAATCCGGCATTTACTGTCGTGCCCTTCGTGTTGTCTTCTTTATTCCGGCATTTGTTATTGCTGTTGCGCCGTGATTTCCCGTTTCCATCTCTAACTTCAGATGTGCTGGGGTCGCTGGTGCTGCATCTGGCTAGCCAGCTATCCTCACCCGCGCAAAAGCGGGTCATGAGGTTTGTCAGTGCGGCCATCGTTCTTGGCTTATTTTGGCCAAGGTGTCTGGCGAGCCATTCGTCACGGACGCTATGCTTGAAAGCTGCTAGGGCTTCAGCGTCCGGATAGTCGACAATCTGGTTCTTTTTAGTAAGAAACCTGTTCCAAAGCTTTCGGGCTGACTCTCCGGGTTGTTGAGTTATATGAGTCAAATCGTCCGCATCCGGAGGTCGGACATAAGTCCCTTGAAAATTTGCCCAAAAAGCGTCTTCAAGCTCTTCCCAACTTCCAATCGAGCTTTCGGGTAGTCCTTTGAGCCAGTGACGAGCTGGCCCTTTGAGCTTGAGGGGTAGGTACTTGATGGCATGGAGATCATCCCCTCGAGCCATATGGATATGAAGGATGTAGACCTCAATCCAGACCCCAGGGTCTGTTGTTCTGTCGTATGCCTCTATGTTTACGGGCTTGAATCCTTCTGGAAATTCATGGTCTAGCACCTCGTCGGTGAAGCATAGGGGATGTGCGGCACCCCTGTAGCTGGGTGTACCGCGTTGTTCGGATGTTTGTTGTTTTGCATTGTATGCTGGGGCGCGCTTGCGTGGTCCATAGATGGATCTTGTTGCGCCGTCCTTTGGGTGCGAGCCCTCACATGGGTCGTATATTGTATCGTGAGCGGCATTGTATGCCGATCTGTGTTGGTAGAGGGGTCGTCTATCTAACCAGGTGGCTGCTTTGATATTTCTTTTGTGGGAGTTCTGAGGCCTCCTCATCGAATTTGGTTAGCATCTTCCGCTTTGGGTAGCTATTGGAGGGGCGATTGTCGCCGTACCTTGCTGCGGTGTTGAGTATTTTACTCCATCTGATTTGGAGTGTGTCTTGCGCGGCTTTGAGCCTTTGCTTCTGCTTTTTCAGACTCCTCGCGGTCGCAACAAGCCTTTTACGGGCAGTCTGCTGCTCCGGGTGCCTGTCCGGCGTTATGTCGTCCGGACCATTAGCCTTGATAGGATTTGTTTGTTCGGTTTGACTATCCGGATTGCCGTTGTCCGGCAGCGGTTCGCCCTGCTCCAGCGCTGAGTCCGTATGATCGCTATTTCTGTCGAGGCGGGATTTGGGGCGGCGCTTGCGTCGCTGCTTTGACTGCTTTTCGAGGGAACAAGCTTTCGGTGCGTCCTTCTGCTCCTCATCATCATCTTTTGGTGCGTCCACCATGTATACGTCATATGACGAGGTGGCGTTCCAGGGTCCAATGGGCGCTGGTTCTTCATCGTCTCCTTCATCAGTGTCCATACCGTCGATGTCTGCGGAGTCGAAGTCGAGCATGTCGGTTAAATCGTCGATAGTGGCTACAAAGTGGGTGGTGGGTGGGCTTTGAATTTCTTCATCGTCCGAACTCCAACCTTGCTGACGGTAGTCCGGCCAGGGCTCTCCTGATAAAGAGAGAGACTTCAGTGTCTTCAGAATGTCACCGAAAGGCGAGTGCTGAAAGATGTCCGCGGAAGTAAACTCCGTAATCGGCGCCCAATCGGATTCGATCGGCAGGGGCGCGGAGGGTTCGGAGTCCGGAGAGGGGTCCGGCTCCTTGGAGTCACGAGTCTCGTAGAGTACGGGGCTGGTGTTCGGCTCAATCGCCATTGGGATCGCAGCCCCCGAGGTGGCGTCCAACCGCCCATCCTCGAACGGCGCAGTTGGCTCCGAATTGAGGGTCGGAGCCGATGCGGGTGCGTCCTCCAGGGCACTGTTCGGCGGTAGAGCTAGATCATGCTCGTCGTGACAGTGCGGCGCGCTCAGCGGTGGCTCGAATCCGTCGAAGATCAAGTCCCCGTGGACGTCAGCCATGTAGTTTAAACTTCCAAATCTGACCTGACGGCCAGGGGCGTAGCTTTCGATCTGCTCCAGACGGCATAGCGAATCGGGCCGCAGTGCGAAGCCGCCGAAGACGAAGATCTATCCAGGGAGGAAGGTCTCACCCTGGACTGCATCGCTATTGATGATCGTAGGAGCCATCGATCCTGACGGCGACGACACAGAGGAACTCTCAATGAAAGCACCAATGTCGGTGTCAAAACCGGCGGATCTCGGGTAGGGGGTCCCGAACTGTGCGTCTAGGCCGGATGGTAACAGGAGGCAAGGGACACAAAGTTTTACCCAGGTTCGGGCCCTCTCGACGGAGGTAAAACCCTGCATCCTGCTTGATTAATATTGATGATATGGGTAGTACAAGAGTAGATCTACCACGAGATCGGAGAGGCTAAACCCTAGAAGCTAGCCTATGGTATGATTGTTGATGGGTATGTTGTTCTACGGACTAAAACCCTCCGGTTTATATAGACACCGGAGAGGGTTAGGGTTACACAAAGTCGGTTACAATGTTAGGAGATCTTCATATCCGTATCGCCAAGCTTGCCTTCCACGCCAAGGAAAGTCCCTTCCGGACACGGGACGGAGTCTTCAATCTTGTATCTTCACAGTCCAGGAGTTTGGCCATCCGGACACCCCCTAATCCAGGACTCCCTCAGGGACTAAGTAGGTCTTGTGGTTAAAGTTGTACAACCTTTGTAGGGTATCGTGGCATCGCCAGTAGGAAGTAGCAGGCCGGTAACATGTTCAATTCAATGACGAGCGACCGCAACCAGAGTGGGTGCGGGGAGCCATGTTCTACACCTACAATGCTTTCATGGAGGAGGCGGACGCGACTACGCAAGTAAGTTCCACGACTTTGGCACCACTGGCGACGAGGTAATAATGGAGGAGCAAGAAACTAAACACGAGGCCATGAATCGAAGAAACATATAAGAAATTTGAGAGGAATTCATCAAGGAGTGATCATGGTGGAACAACGCTGACCCGTGGAGGCAGCGGTGGCAGGAATAGGCGACCTGGATGGAATAATGATACGTCTCCATCGTATCTACTTTTCCAAACTCGTTTGCCCTTGTTTTGGACTCTAATTTGCATGATTAGAATGGAACTAACCCGGACTGACGCTGTTTTCAGCAGAATTGCTTTGGTGTTATTTCTGCAGAAATAAAAGTTCTCAGAATGACCTGAAAATCCATGGAGAATATTTTTGGAATATAAAAAAATATTGGCGAAAGAATCAACCGAGGGGGACCCACTAGCTGTCCATAAGGGTGGGGGCGCGCCCCTGCCTTGTGGGTCCCCTGGACCTCCACTGGCCTCAACTCCAACTCCATACATTCACGTTTGGGGAGAAAAAATGAGAGATAAGGATTCATCGCGTTTTATGATACGGAGCCGCCGTCACCCACTGTTCTTCATCGGGTGGCCAGATCTGGAGTCCATTCGGGGCTCCGAAGAGGGGAAATCGTCGTCGTCATCATCACCAACCTTCCTCCATCACCAATTTCATGATGCTCACCCCCGTGCTTGAGTAATTTCATCATAGGCATACTGGACGGTGATGGGCTGGATAATATTTATCATGTAATCGAGTTAGTTTTGTTAGGTCTTGATCCCTAGTATCCACTATGTTCTGAGATTGATGTTGCTATGACTTTGTTATGCTTAATACTTGTCACTAGGGCCCGGGTGCCATGATTTCAGATCATAACCTATTATGTTTTCATGAATATATTTGTGTTCTTGATCCTATCTTCAAGTTATAGTCACCTACTACGTGTTATGATCCGGCAACTCCGGAGTGACAATATTCGGGACACTTCCCGGCGATGACCGTAGTTTGAGGAGTTCATGTATTCACTTAGTGCTAATGCTTTGTTCCGGTTCTCTATTAAAAGGAGGCCTTAATATCCCTTACTTTCCATTAGGACCCCACTGCCATGGGAGGATAGGACAAAAGATGTCATGCAAGTTCTTTTCCATAAGCACGTATGACTGTTGCATGATGAATGCCATCCTACATTATATTGACGAATTGGAGCTAGTTCCGTGTCACCCTAGGTTATAACTGTTGCATGATGAATGCCATCCGACATAATTATCCATCGTTGATCCATTGCCTGCGAGTTCGTTTCATATTGATATTTTCTAATTTACTTTTCCGTTGCCACTTTTACAATTGCTACAAAATTGCTAGTGTTACTTTTGCCATTGTTACCTTTACTTCCATACTACTTTGCTACTAAATACTTTGTTGTAGATATTAACTCTTTCATGTGTGGTTCAATTGACAACTCAGCTGCTAATACTTGAGAATATTCTTTGGGTCCCCTCATGTCGAATCAATAAATTTGGGTTGAATACTCTACCCTCGAAAACTATTGCGATCCCCTATACTTGTGGGTTATCAAGACCTTTTTCTGAAGCCATTGTCAGGGAGCATAGCTCTATTTTTTGTGTCACTTGGGATTTATATCTGTTGATCACTATGAGGAATCTGAAAGACAACAAAACCAAGATCTATCCCTCTACTACAAGGGGAGGTAAGGAACTGCCATCTAGCTCTGCACTTGATTCACCTTCTGTTTTGAGTAAGCTTGCGACACCTACACCTGCTATTGATTCTGATATGTCGTATGTTATTGATGATGCTACTTCACCTATCTTTGTTACTGATAATGATTATGAATTCTTTGTCGATCCTGAGTTAATTACTTTGGTTGAATCTGATCCTTTCCATGGTTATGAATCTGAAATTGTTGTGGCACATCTTACTAAATTGAATGATATAGCCACCCTATTTTCTCATGAGGAAAAATTTCGCTATTACTATATTCCCAAGTTGTTTCCTTTCTCACTAAAGGGTGATGCTAAGATATGGTTTAATTCTCTTCCTCCTGGTTGTGCGCGTAGTCCCCAGGATATGATATATTACTTCTTTGAAAAATATTTCCCTGCTCATAAGAAACAAGTTACTTCTAGTAATACAAAGAAAAAGAAAATTGATAGAACCTTTCATGCTTCTAGTGAACCTGTGTCACGGGATATCCGCGGCCACCTATGGGACCGGGTGGCCCCTTGCTGGTTCGGTAGGGGGACGCCGCTTTGCACAAAGAGCATAATTAGCGTATGGCAGCACGACAGAAAGCACACAAGCAATTTACCCAGGTTCAGGCCGCCGCGAGGCGTAAGACCCTACTCCTACTTTGGTGGAATGAACATGGTGGTGCGTAGTACACTTGTGTGGCAGGGTTCGCCTAGGGGCCAGAGCGGTTATGCGCGTATGGTGGCTTGGGTTCATCAACTTTCCAACCCCTCCTACGAGTGCCACAGGCCTCCTTTTATAGATTAAGGGGTCACCACAATGGCAAAGTAGTCATTATCCACTGATATGATAGCAAACAGTGCTATCATACCTAACTCAGCGGGCTGACAGGGAGCATTAAATGCGCCGCTTGGTGTCACATCACAGGTCGCCCGGCAAGGTTTGCCGGACTATCTTGCCAGCTCCGCGCATGTTCCCTTGACACGTCGCAGGACGAGTGTCATCTGTAGGCTTATTCTGTAGGAAATGGCTGCCATGCGGCAAACGGCTGCTACTTAATAATCTTGTGGCTTGACTGCATTGATTGATGATGTGGGTCGCTCTTGGGTGGTTGGTGGGGTGGTTCTGCCCCCGCGAGCCCCAGAAGACCTCGCCGGGGTGCCTCGGCTGCCTGCTCCTTGCGGTGTCCTTGCCCCTTGCTTGGCTCGCCTGCCCGGCAAGGGAGGCCCTTCTCTTGCCGATATCTTGCCCTTCTGGCTCGATCTTGGTATCTCTGGACTACGTGTTGGTTCTTCAAATCTCTTGGTCCTTCAATCACTGACTTGGGTTGGTGCTTCAATCTTGATCTCGTGCATGTGCATAGTCTGGGCAACAGACCCAGGGTTTGTTGCACCGACAGAAGCCCCCGGGCCTGCCACGAATGCGCTGCTGAGCGTCGTCGGGGTAGGGCCTAATAAGTGCACAGGCAAGGTTGCTGAAGGGGTTGGCCCCTTGAGTTTTCCGTTGCTGCTTCATCAGCCTTGATTCCGGGCCAGTTTCCAATTTCCCCGTGCGTGGTGTAAAGCCAATAGTGGTGGGTTTGCTCCAGTGATGGCCCATGAATGACTTTAACGCATGGGGTAGAAACTGCCAATTTACTCTTCCCACATCGCACCCTTATCCTTAGCCACGTATGCAGTATTTATCACGCAGGGTAGGTAATGGAGGCACGTGGCGTAGGAGAGTACCTTGGAAAGGGCCCGCCCATCTTGAATTGGCGGAGGAGGGAGGTGATTATCCGTGGATGGAGCTGCTGCCCTTCCCCGCCCGTCCTCTAAAAGGGAGGGGCGGAAGAGGGCAGAGCCGTCCACCTTTGCATTCTCCTTCTTCTCCCCTTGTTCTCTGTTGGTCATGTTGGAGAAGGAAGCCTGGGGCCAGCCCCCAGGCTCCTATTTGGGGTTATTGTTGTCTTATGCCGGTGCTAATGCTTGGGGAGTGAGCCTGGTCCTTCACGTGGCGAGTCTTTTGGTATCTTTGATGTTCGTCCGGGAGGAGAGGCCGGAGATCATTGGCAATCCCAGCACCGCCCCTCCCAGAGGTCTTGGGGCCAACGTCGACGAGAGGCACACCTTCCTGCCCGCCAAGGTGGGGCGCGGCATGCCTCGAGCCCCCTGCCCGTCTTGGCCGCTTGCTGTTTCTCTGCTGGGGGTGCCGGACTAGGGCCTCGGCCTCCTCCCAAAGCGGTGTTGGCGGATATGAAGGTTGGGGAGAAGGAGAAGATGGGAGGCAGGTCGTCCAGTAGGAGTACAACCGCATCAACGCGTTCGTCTTGTACTGGTGACCTGCTGCCCATCTGCATGGCTCTTCCCCCCTTTTCCCGGCGCCGTCATCACCGTTTCTTTCCGCTGCCGGGAAAAGGCTAGTTCCCCTGGTGCTTTTGCTTCCTTTTGGGGTCTTCTGGCCGGGCTCTGGCGCCTTCCTCTGCCGGTGCCTGTACTGGAGCCCCTGGTCAGGTCCTGGAGGTGGTGACTAGGGGACTCTCGAGGTGTCTCACGCGTCTTCCTCCTTCGTAGCCTCGCCATTCCCCTGCTAAGGCGCTGCTCATGCCTTATTCTTCTCTTATCGCATTACCTGCGATAAGAGGGACAGGGAGAGGAGTTTACGGGGCACTTATCTTTTTAAATCTTAAACTTGTAGGCAATCGCCAAATCTTAATTCAAATAATGTAATCCTTTCATCCATGTTTGTGTTCTGTAATGCTTGTACTTGTATATGCATGTCAATGAAAGAGATAAACCTTGCCAGGAACCCGTGCATGTATATGTCCGTGCAGAGGTGGATTGCCTCTTTACTATAATTAAACGAGCTTTCCCGGCAGGATATCCTACCGGCACCCTATTCGTCTGCCGGACAAACATGTCTGCCGGGGAATAGACTGAGGTGCCAGCCCCCCACCCACTCCTTCTATACCAAGGGCCACTACGACCATCTAGGCCGAAGTAGCGTTCGAGCCAAAGATGGGAGCACCCTGGTTCCAAGGGAGCAACTAGGTTTCTCTATGCACAAGTTATAGCTTACAGAACACTAATGGACAAGAGGTAAACTTATCTGTTTGGCTTGCCGGGGATCAATGTGCCTTGCAATCTTCTTGTCCCTTGTTGGAGTCAAGTTCACGGCAGGAACCTGCAACTCCATGTAGGTGAGAATGAATGAAGGATGCAAAACTATCTCTATGCATATGCAACTGCTCATGAAATGCTTATGAAGTGATCTGGGTGTGCTAGTGCATGCATGCGATCTTGATCGGGCCCCCCACAGCGCTTCTTTATTTTCTCTTGCTCGGGGTCATCGCCCCGGCTTTGTACAAGGGGTTACATGCAACTGAGGCAAGTCCTGTACAAAAGGGTGGCTGCCGGGTAGTGCCCGGCAGCCTCGCACCTTACTGGTAGTACTTATGGAGATGCTCAATATTCCATGAGTTTTGCAACTGTGTGCCATCCCCGGTCTTGATACGTCTCCAATGTATCTATAATTTTTGATTGTTCCATGCTGTTTTATTATCAATCTTGGATGTTTTATAATCATTTTAGTTATTTTATATCATTTTTGGTACTAACCTATTGACATAGTGCCCAGTGCCAGTTCCTGTTTTTTCCATGTATTTTACATCAAAGGAAGTTAGTATCAAACGGAGTCCAAATGACACGAAACTTTACGATGATTTTTTATGGGCAAAAAGGAAGCAGATGGGCCCTAGTTGCACCTGGGGGTGCCCCGAGGGGGGCACAACCAACCAGGGCGCGCCAGGAAGCCCTGGCGCGCCCAGGTGGGTTTTGCCCACCTCGGGTGCCCCCCGGACCGCCTCTTTGCTCTATAAATACCCAAATATTCCCAAAAACCTAGGGGAGTTGACGAAATATTCATCCAGCCGCCGCAGAGTCCAGAATCACCAGATCCAATCTAGGCACCATCACGGAGGGGATCACCACTTCCATTGGTGCCTCTCCGATGATGCGTGAGTAGTTCTTTCTAGACCTTCAGGTCCGTACTTAGTAGCTAGATGGCTTCATCTCTCTCTCTTGATCCTCAATACAATGGTCTCTTGGAGATCCATATGATGTAACTCTTTTGCGGTGTGTTTGTTGGGATCGATGAACTTTGAGTTTATGATCGGATCTATGTTTTTATATCCATGAAAGTATTTAAGTTTCTTTGATCTCTTTTATGCATGATCTCTTATAGCCTCGTATTTCTTCTCCGGTATTTGGGTTTTGTCTGGCCAACCCGATCTATTTATCTTGCATTGGGAAGAGGTGCCCGGTAGTGGGTTCGATCTTATGGTGCTTGATCCCAATGACAGGAAGGGAACCGACATGTATGTATCATTGCTACTAAGGATAAAAATACGAGATCTATATCTACCGCCATATAGATAAACGGATCTTGTCTACATCATGTCATTGTTCTTATTGTATTACTCCCTTTTTCCATTAACTTAATACACTAGATGCATGCTGGATAGCGGTCAATGTGTGGAGTAATAGTAGTAGATGCAGGCAGGAGTCGGTCTACTAATCTTGGACGTGATGCCTATGTAATGATCATTGCCTGGATATCGTCATAATTATTTGAAGTTCTATCAATTTCCCAATAGTAATTTGTTCACCCAGCGTTTGCTATTTTTCTCGAAAGAAGCCACTAGTGAAACCTACGGCCCCCGGGTCTTATTTCTCATATATTTGCCTTTGCAATCTACTTTTTCCTTGCATTTATTTTCAGATCTATTAAACCAAAAATACAAAAATACTTTGCTGCACTTTCTTTTATTTGCGATCTATTTATCCAATCTATTACAACCTTTTTTACCGTCACGCGCCAATTTCTAGCACCATTACCCGAAAGGGATTGACAACCCCTTTAACACGTCGGGTTGTGAGGTGTTGTTATTTGTGTGCAGGTGTTGCTTACGTTGTGTTCCTTGGTTCTCCTACTGGTTCGATACCTTGGTTTCATAACTGAGGAAAATACTCTACCGTCGCTGTGCTACATCATCCCTCCCTCTCCGGGGTAATACCGACATAGTTCCAGCTGCCATCAAGGAGAATTTCTGGCGCCGTTGCCGGGGAAGATCTTCAACATAACCAGGTTCCTAATCACAGATCTCATCTCCTCGCAATTTACATTATTCTCCATTTGCCTCTCATTTTCCTCTCCGGCACTTCACAAAAATTTGATGTTTTATTCGCCCCTCTTGTCCCGTTCATCGTTTTTTTGTCGGATCTATTTTTGAGTGCAATCTTGTTGTGTGGTCATCATGCCTCAAGAGAACACCAAGTTATGTGATTTCTCAAATACCAACAACAATGATTTTATTGGCACTCCGCTTGCTCCTCCCGCCACTAGTGCGGAGACTTGTGATATTAATACCGCTTTGATGAATCTTGTTATGAAAGACCAATTTTCCGGTACTCCTAATGAGGATGTCGCGTCCCATCTTAATATCTTCATGGAATTATGTGATATGCAAAATAAAAAGATGTGGACAATGATGTGGTCAAGATGAAATTATTTCCATTTTCCTTGCGTGATTCTGCAAAAATTTAGTTCTCTTCTTTGCCTCGCAATAGTATCGATTATTGGAATAAATGCAAAGATGCTTTTATCACTAAGTATTTTCCTCCCGCAAAAATTATTTCCCTTAGAACCCAGATCATGAATTTCAAGCAACTTGAACATGAGCATGTTGCGCAATCTTGGGAAAGGATGAAAATGATGCTAAGGAATTGCCTAACTCATGGGTTAAATCTTTGGATGATCATACAAAATTTTTATGCGGGATTGAATTTTGTTTCTCGTAATCTTTTAGATTTCGCCGCGAGTGGTACTTTTATGGAAATTACTTTGGGTGAAGCCACCAAATTGCTTGATAATATCATGGAAAATTATTCGCAATGGCATACTGAAAGAGCTCCTACTAGTAAAACAATTAATTCGGTTGAAGATATTTCTTCTTTGAGTGATAAAGTTGATGCTCTTATGAAGTTGGTTGCTAGTATAAGTGCTCCTATTGATCTTAATGATACGCCTTTGTCTACTTTTATTGAGCAAAATAGTGATGCCATTGATGTGAATTTTATTTCTCGCAATAATTTCAACAACAATGCTTATAGAGGTAACTTTAATCCTAGGCCTTTTCCTAGTAATTCCTCTAACAATTATGGTAATTCCAATGGAAATCAATCTTATAATAATAATAGGAACACCTCTGATCTTGAGAATAATATTAAATAATTTAACAATATACAAAAAGTTTTCAACACTTCCGTAGAAGAAAAGTTGAACCAAATTGATGATTTGTCTAGAAGTGTTGATAGAATTGCTCATGATGTGGAAAATATCAAGATGAAAATTTGTATGCCTAAAGTAGATGAATCAATTAAAGTTCTTTATGTTTCTATGGATGAAAGTAAGAAAAGAACTGCTATGCTTAGAGCTAAAAGAGAATTTTTGGAAAAAAGCTTTTTCTAGTGATTATTCTTGCAAAAGTGATGAAGATCTTAAAATGATTGGTGTTTCTTCTATTGATTCCTTGTTTAGTAAAGTTAAGAATGATTAAAAAGGGACTGGAGAGGAGTCAACTTTAGGTAGAAGGCGTCCCAATATTTCGGAGGGTGAAAATCTTGTTGAGAGAATTGATGAAAGTGGGTTTGGAGAGGTCAAAACTTTAGCTAGTGATGCACCCACTATTTTGGATTACAAAGACTTTAATTATGATAGTTGCTCTTTGATTGATTGTATTTCTTTGCTGCAATCCATGATAAATTCACCCCATGCTTATGAACAAAATAAAGCTTTTACTAAACATATTGTTGATGCTATGACGAAAGCATTTGAAGAAAATTTGGAATTGGAAGTTTCAATTCCTAGAAAATTGTATGATGAATGGGAACCTACTATCAAAGTCAAGATTAAAAATTATGAGTGTTTTTCTTTGTGTGACTTGGGTGCTAGTGTTTCCACAATTCCGAAATCTTTATGTGATGTGCTTGGTCTTACCAATCTTGAAGAATGTTCCTTGAATTTGCACTTGGCGGATTCCACTATTAAAAAGCCTATGGGAAGGATTAATGATGTTCTTATTCTTTCAAATAGGAATTATGTGCCCATATATTTTATTGTTCTTGATATTGATTGCAATCCGTCTTGTCCTATTATTCTTGGTAGACCGTTTTTACGCACTATCGGTGTCGTGATTGATATGAAAGAAGGCAATATTAAGTTCCAATTTCCTTTGAGGAAAGGTATGGAACACTTTCCTAGAATTAGAATTAAGCCACCCTATGAATCAATCATGAGGGCATCTTATGGATCAAGAACCAAAGATGACAAAACTTAGATCCTTGCTTTATGCCTAGCTAAGGGCGTAAAATTATAGCGCTTGTTGGGAGGCAACCCAATGAATAAAATTTAGTTTTGCTTTTTTCTTTCTGTTCTTGAGTGTTAGCACAATCATGCTACTATTATAATTGTGTTTTTTATGTTTTAGTTAGTGTTTGTGCCAAGTAAAGCCTTTAGGACCTTCTTGGGCAATATTTGTTTGATCTTACTGAAAAAATTAGAAAGCTTGTGCTCACGAAATTAATTTTCATTTTTTACCAGAGAGCGATAAAATACCCAATCCACTTGCGGTAGATCAATATACAAATTTCTAAGGCCTTCCTAATTTTCCAGAGTTTTTGGAGTTACAGAAGTATTCATAATAGTCAGATTGCTACAGACTGTTCTATTTTGACATATTTTGTTTTCTTTGTGTTGTGTGCTTATTTTGATGGCTCTATGGTTTTCTTTGATGAGTGTTTGCCATAGAAAAGTTGTAATACAGTAGATATAATTCAAAAACAAAATATGAATTGGTTTGATACAGCACTTATAGTAGTGGTTTATTATTCTTATACTAACGGATCTCACGAAGGCTTTGTTGAGTTTTGTGTGATTGAAGTTTTCAAGTTTTGGGTTATCTTACGATGGATGAAGGAAGGATGTAAGAGCCTAAGCTTGGGGATGCCCAGCATACCAAGCTATTATCCAAGAATGAGCAACCAACTAAGCTTGGGGATGCCCCCGAGTGGCATCCCAGCTTTCTTCCAACAACTATCGGTATTTTACTCGAGACTATATTTTTATTCGTCACATGATATGTGTTTTGCTTGGAGCGTCTTGTATGATATGTGTCTTTGCTTGTCTTATTTTGTGTTTTAAGTTATCAATCCTTGCTGCACACACCTATTTGAGAGAGCCAAATTTATGTCATGAGTTGTTAGAATTGCTCTCTATGCTTCACTTAAATCTTTTATGAGCTAGGACTTGCTCTAGTGCTTCACTTATATCTTTTTGAGCACGGTGTGCTTTGTTATTTTTGAAGAAATGCTCTACTTCTTCCCTTAGATTTATTTTAGAGTGAGTAAACTTTTTAAGAAATTCTTTCTTGCTTCACTTAAATTATTTTGAGAGAAATAAAATTTGTTATACTCATGATCTTCACTTATATTTGTTTGAGCTTATGAAAAGCAACTCATGAAAATTAGTACCAAAGTGATAGATATCCAAGAAGGATAAAGTAAAGAAAATGTCATGAAGATCATTGGACAAAATAAACTTGATTCTTAGTAATAGTTTTGAGATATGATGATGTGATATGTGAGTTATGTTGATGAGTAACTGTGCTCTAGTAAGAATATGGGTGTTAAGGTTTGTGATTCCCTATGCAAGTACGAAAGTCAATAGTCATGCAATGAAAATTATATCCTACTTCTGGTGCATTATTCGGTGTTAGTTATGCTTATTTCTTGCTTATGAGATTATTCGTTTCTTGGTTGGTCGCTTCCCAATCTTTTGCTAGCCTTCATTCTGCACCAAGTATGACCTCTACTTGTGCATCCAAAATCCTTTAAACTAGTTTTGCCACATGAGTCCACTATATCTACCTATATGAGGTATTATTTTGCCGTTCTAAGAAAATTTGCATGAGCCATCTCTAATTTTCAAAATAAACTTCTCTTTTGTGTGTTTGTTTCGCTCGCAGAGCGGTGAGGGGTGGCTAATATTTTCCATGCTAGATGTGTTATTCTCAAGATGAGTGTTTATTCACTTGTCATTGCACGAGAGTAAGGCAAAGGTATTAGGGATGCCCAGTCCTGAAATGCAAAAACAAAAATGAATTTACTTTATATTGTCAAATAATAAATTCCTTGGAAAGTGTTGGTATGGAGGGCACCCGTGGATACGACTAGCCATGGAAAGTGAAAGTTATGGTGGAAAAAGGAATAAACTTTATTTTCTGTTTGGGAACCGCCTATGGCATATCTAGCATGGAAAGTGTTAAGAACTCTAAGTTGTTTTCGTTGGTGGTATGGATACACCGCCCAAAATGTTTTTATCTCAAATTTTTTGCTTTGAGATCTGGCACCTCTACAAATCCCTACTTCCCTCTATGAAGGGACTTTTGTTTACTTTATGCAATTTTTATTTTGAAATTTGAGTCTCCATCTTCTCTCATAAAAAGCACCAACTAGGAGGCAATATGTGTAACACCCACGATGCGGCTATATCTCCCACGTGTCGGAGCACGACTTAGAGGCATAACCGCATTGTAAGCAATGTCGCAAGAGGGGTAACCATTACACATCCCATGTACTGAATAAGGAGAGAGGTACATAGTTGGCTTACAATCGCCACGTCACACAATAGCATAAATATCATTACAATCATCCAGATCCAATCAAGGTCCGACTATGGAACCAAAATAAAAACAACCCCAAATGCAACAATGTCCCTGATCGCCCCAACTGGGCTCCACTATTGATCGTCTGGAAAGGAAACGTAGTATCGTCCTGAGTCCTCATCGAACTCCCACTTGAGCTCAGTCGAATCTCCTGGAATGGTATCATCGGTCCATGCATCTGGTTTTGAAGTAATCTGTGAGTCACTGGGACTCAGCAATCTCACATCCTTGCGATCAAGACTATTTAAGCTTATAGGTAGGGTAAAAGGCATGAGGTGGAGCTGCAGCAAGCACTAGCATATATGGTGGCTAACATACGCGAATGAGAGCGAGAAGAGAAGGCAAGGCACGGTCGAGAAACTATGATCAAGAAGTGATCCTAGAACAACCTACGTTCACGCATAACACGAGATCGTGTTCTCTTCCCGGACTCCGCCGAAAAGAGACCATCACGGCCACACACTCTGTTGATTCATTTTAATTAAGTTAAGTTTCAGGTTTTCTACAACCGGACATTAACAAATTCACATCTGCCCATAACCGCGGGCACGGCTTTCGAAAGATCAAAACCCTGCAGGGGTGTCCCAACTTAGCCCATCACAAGCTCTCACAGTCGACGAAGGATATTCCTTCTCCCAAGACAACCTGATCAGACTCGGAATCCCGGTTACAAGACATCTCAACAATGGTAAAACTAAACCAGCAAAGCTGCCCGAATGTGCCGACAAATCCCAATAGGAGCTGCACATATCTCATTCTCAGGGCACACCGGATGGGCAAGACGTCGGGTTGGCATAGACCCTGGTTTCCCAGGGGACGCCAGACATCGCCTAGGTTGGACCAACACTTAGAGAAGCACTGGCCCGGGGGGTTAAAATAAATATGACCCTTGAGTCCGCGAAACCCAAGGGAAAAGGCTAGGTGGCAAAAGGTAAAACCAAGGTCGGGCCTTGCTGGAGGAGTTTTATTCAAGGCGAACTGTCAAGGGGTTCCCATTATAACCCAACCGTGTAAGGAACGCAAAATCAAGGAACATAACACCGGTATGACGGAAACTAGGGCGGCAAGAGTGGAACGAAACACCAGGCATAAGGCCGAGCCTTCCACCCTTTACCAAGTGTATAGATTCATTAAAGTAAACAAGATATAATAATGATATCCCAACAATAAACATGTTCCAACAAGGAACAAACTCCAATCTTCACCTGCAACTAGCAATGCTATAAGAGGGGCTGAGCAAAGCGGTAACATAGCCAAACAACGGTTTGCTAGGACAAGGTGGGTTAGAGGTTTGACATGGCAATGTGGAAGGCATGATAAGCAAGTGGTAGGTATCGTAGCTTAGGCATAGCAAAAGATCGAGCATCTAGCAAGCAAAGATAGAAGTGATTTCGAGGGTATGGTCATCTTGCCTGCAAAGTTCTCCGAGTTGATGTTAGCTTGATCCTCGTAAGCGTACTCAACGGGTTCCTCGATCACATACTCGCCTCCTGGCTCTACCCAAAGCAAGAACACAAGCAAAGGGAGACACAATCAACCACGGTGCAATGCACAAGAAACATGATGCAAAACATGGCATGATATGCGAGACGTGATATGCAATGCATATGCATATTTCGGAAAGTAAAGATTGAACCTGGCCTCAACTTGGAAAACTAAGAGTGCCACTGGAAAGAGGAGTTGATTTCGGTCGAAATCGATATAAAGATCACCGGAATCGGATGCATGGTTTGCAAATGACAAGCAAAACAATAATGGTGCAAAGATACGAATAACAGCACGAGGCCATCTAAGTGCATCAAGAACAACAAGCCACTGCACTCTAACATAGAAACAAATCACATGGCAGGGATCCACTCAAGATGGTTGACAAAATATGAACACTGAGCTACGGCTAATTCACTCAATAGCAGGTTCAAACAAGCACGGCAAAAGTGCAAAAGATATCAGTTACAGACTTAGTGGAAATAACATGTCAGGATTTTAACATCAGGAAGCAATGTTTAGAGCAAGATAACAACATGCTACAAGAACATATCATGGCAAGGCAATGTATGGCATGAAGCTACTCAAAACATACAACAAAAGTCCCTTACTAACCATAAGCCAAAAGGGATCAGAAAATACAATGGCAACCATGTGAATATAGCAACTTTCGTTAACAGATTCAGACTTAGAAGAAAAACTGGAACATGGCAAAACAGATTCACGTAGGCATGTTTGCGAGCTCGATGCACTCACCACAAAGCATTGCATGACAAACTAAGCATGCACCCAGCAAGTAGACATGGCATAGAAGCTAAACATGGCAAGAACAACCTGATAGCATGCAAGGATAAACTATAACAACCTCGGCAAAATTGCTTAACATGTAAACAATCTGCCAGAAACATTTTATAGCAAAAGTAGAGCTCGATTGAGTCAAGCTAGGGTGCTCCAAAAATGCAAACAAAGACATGGATGGAAAGAGCATAACAATATCTCCAAAACATCCTAACTGAACATGCTCAAAAGAGGCATGGATCACTCTGTAGCAACATGAATACATGGCATAAAAATATTAACAGGACAAAGACTTGGAAGATGTCTAAGTCCCTGAAATCAGTAACATTACGAGAGCTACTTTGCATGCTTGTGCTAGTCACCACAAAGATCACTAAAATACATGGCATACACCCCTGTAAAGATGGCATGGCATACTTCAAAACACATGTAGGGCTCAAGTTCATAGGAGGCACACATTAATCATGGCAAAAATGACAAATGTCCAATCTGTGCTAAGAAACTGAAACTAACATTGCATAGCACTCTTGCAACAGCATTCAGGGCATCAAGATGATCTCAAATGAACATAGTGCAATGGAATGAAATGAATTGCTCGTCGAGACGAACAATTTGACATGCTACATGCCCAAAACGGAGCCACGGATGATGAGTTATGACGCGGTGAAGTATGCTAAAATTTACTGGGACTTAAGAGAAAAACGACCTCTCTCAGATCTAGGGTTCTTCGTGGCGTGTGAACCGAGGAACTCCGGCGAGGCAGGAGCTTACTCCGGCGAGGTAGTTAGGCGAGGGGGGGGGGCGGAGGAGGGCGGATCCGGCCCTTCCCCGTCCGGATCCGGCGGCGGGCGACGACTCCGGCCACCTCGGGGGGATCTGGAGGCAGCGCGCCTCATGGGGGCGCGGGAACTGGCCGGCGACAAATTCCGGCCGGCGAGCGGGGAGCGGGGCGGCAGAGACGGCGATCTGGCGGCGGAGACGGCGACCGGGGCGCGAGGAGGCGGCGGCGCGAGCGGGCGCGGGCGGCGGCGCGCGAGTGGGCCGGGAGGACCAGCCACGGGCCAGGCGGCGCGGGGGCGGCGGGTGCGCCACGTCGCGTCTCCTGGATGGCTGGGCGCGGCGGCGCGGGCGTGTCCGGCGGGTGCGGACACGTCCGGTGACGCAGGGGACAAAATTTTAGGGTTAGGGGAGGAAGAGATCCAGGATTTGGAATGGGGGGACCTTTTATAGGTAGAGGGAGCTAGGAGGCTCCAAATTGAGCATGATTTGCGGCCACACGATCGTGATCGAACGACCGAGATGATGGAGGGGGTTTAGGTGGGTTTTGGGCCACTTTGGAGAGGTGTTGGGCTGCAACACATGCGAGGCCTTTTCAGTTCCTGGGTTAACCGTTGGGGTATCAAACGAAGTCCAAATGGTACGAAACTTGACAGGCGGTCTACCGGTAGTATACCAAGGCCGCTTGGCAAGTCTCGGTCCAATCCGAAAATGTTTAATACCCGCACATGAAAAGAGGTAGAAAGGGACATCAGAGGACATAGGAGCGCCGGAATGCAAAACGGACAACGGGGAAAAAGCTCGGATGCATGAGACGAACACGTATGCAAATGCGATGCACATGATGACATGATATGAGATGCATGACAAAGACAAAAGCAACACGAGACAAAAACCCAACAACGAGGAATCTCATAACTTAGTGCCGGAAATGGCAAGAGTTGGAATACAAATATGGCATGTTATATACGGGGCGTTACAATATGATCGTGCTCAAGTATTGGGTGTAGTTAATATTCGAGTGTGTTTCATGAATGGATCAATGTTTGAGCATGACGGGCCAGGGATAACTTATTTTAGCGTTGATATTTTGAAACACATGGTTGCTTGTTGATATGATTGAGTATCTAAATTATTATGTCAAAACTAGACTATTGCTTTGAATCACATAAAAGTCCAAATGTCCATGCTATAAAGAAAAGAATATGATATGACTTGTTGAACAGCACTCCACAACAAAAATTCTATTTTTATCACTTACCTACTCGAGGACGAGTAGGAGTTAAGCTTCGGGATGCTGATACATCTCCAGTGTATCTATAATTTTTGTTTGTTCCATGCTGTTTTATTATCAATCTTGGATGTTTTATAATCATTTTATAGTCATTTTATATTTGGTACTAACCTATTGACATAGTGCCTACTGCCACTTCCTATTTTATCCATGTTTTTTACATCACAGGAAATCAATATCAAACGGAGTCCAAATGGCACGAAACTTTACGATGATTTTTTATGGGCCAAAAGGAAGCAGATGGGCCCTGGTTGCACCTCGGGGGTGCCCACCTCGGGTGCCCCCGGACCGCCTCTTTCATCTATAAATACCCAAATATTCCAAAAACCCTAGGGGAGTCGACGAAATATTCATCCAGCCGCCGCAGAGTCCAGAATCACCAGATCCAATCTGGACACCATCACGGAGGGATTCACCACTTTCATTGGTGCCTCTCCGATGATGCGTGAGTAGTTCTTTGTAGACCTTCAGGTCCGTAGTTAGTAGCTAGATGGCTTCATCTCTCTCTCTCTCTCTCTTGGTCCTCAATACAATGGTCTCTTGGAGATCCATATGATGTAACTCTTTTGTGGTGTGTTTGTTGGGATCGATGAACTTCGAGTTTATGATCAGATCTATGTTTTTATATCCACGAAAGTATTTGAGTTTCTTTGATCTCTTTTATGCATGATCTCTTATAGCCTCGTATTTCTTCTCCAATATTTGGGTTTTGTCTGGCCAACTCGATCTATTTATCTTGCAATGGGAAGAGGTGCCCGGTAGTGGGTTCGATCTTAAGGTGCTTGATCCCAGTGACAGAAAGGGAAGTGACACGTATGTATCATTGCTACTAAGGATAAAAAGACGAGATCTATATCTACCGCTGAGGGAGTCCTGGATTAGGGGGTCTCCGGACAGCCGGACTATATCCTTTGGCCGGACTGTTAGACTATGAAGATACAAGATTGAAGACTTCCTCTCATGTCCGGATGGGACTCTACTTGGCGTGGAAGGCAAGCTAGGCAATACGGATATGTATATCTCCTCCTTAGTAGCCGACCTTGTGTAACCCTAGCCCTCTCCGATGTCTATATAAACCGAAGGGTTTTAGTCCGTAGGACAACAGACAATCATACCATAGGCTAGCTTCTAGGGTTTAGCCTCTCTGATCTCGTAGTAGATCTACTCTTGTATTACCCATATCATCAATATTAATCAAGCAGGACGTAAGGTTTTACCTCCATCAAGAGGGCCCGAACCTGGGTAAAACTTCGTGTCCCCTGCCTCCTGTTACCATCCGCCTAGACACACAGTTCGGGACCCCCTACCTGAGATCCGCCGGTTTTGACACCGACATTGGTGCTTTCATTGAGAGTTCCTCTGTGCCGTCGCCAGAAGGAAGGATGTCTCATCTCGTCTTTAAAGACGGTACTACTATCGGGGGAGCTTTGGCTGTCGTCCAAACTCTCCGGCTAGGCAGTTTCATCATGACCGCCTGTTCGGCCGCCGCACCAATGGTGACTTCTCGGGTCATCGAAAACAGCCTCCACGTCAAATAGGCACTCGCCGAACATATGGATCCAATGGAGCCCGCCTCCTTAAACGAGCTCTTAGATCGCATCGCTGCCTTGGGAGTCTCTACGGACTATGATTGGATTGGGCTTAAACCCTATCAAAGGGAGATTAACTCTCCACCGGTCACCCATCATATTGCAGTGGTGGAGGAACAATGCGGCGACCTTTCCTCCATCTTGAGGACCAACTATGTCCGGATTCCCGAGCTCTCTGAGCCGGATGCCCGTTCACGGGAAGACAACATCCAATCCCTGAACTTAGAGTCAGGCAGCGGGCCAAGATTATCGGGTCACACCCCGGAACCGGAACTTCCAAAATTGGAAATTCCTCGGTCCCTGGATCCCAGATCAGGTGAGGGTTCGGATTCAATTCACCCACCCACCCAAACATAAGCGATCTTTCCCACATCAGGCAAGAGCCCCAGGAAACAGTACATCACTATTGGGCCAGATTCCTCCTTGCGATGAACAAGGTTAAGGACTGTCGCGAGGAAGACGCAATCCTATTTTTCTGCAATAATTGCACGGACAAGGGAATCCTTAACGCCATAAATTGCCGTGAGATAACACGCTTCGCTGACTTGGCGTCCATAGTACGAAAGTACTGTGCGATGGAAAGTGCCTGGAAAACCGAAACAAACTTTTGGGATAATTCGGCCCTGAATACAAACCCAGTCCGAAACAAAAGGGTGCATTATCACAATACACCCGGGTCAACTACCAAAAAGCAAAAACCCTCTATAGGGTATGGAACCGTACTGGAGGGATGGCTCAACGGACCCTGCAAAATTCATAGTACAGCGGATACAATACCAACACACAGCCTTAGAGCATGTTGGATACTCCGGCAGGTGGCCAAAAGTGGTGAGGATCTACTTCTCCCAAATATCACAGAGCACCAGCCCATGGATAAAAATATGGTGTTAACGGTCTTTGAGACCGCCGCGTCAAATAATAGACGCAAGCGAACACTCCACAGCATGGCCGAAATCTGCCACGTAGCAGCAATAAATCCATGGAGTGACATGGCTATTACCTTCAATGCCAGTGACGAACCTAAATTCCGAATAGCCCGAGCACTAGCCGCACTGGTCCTTAGTCCAATCTTGGACGACTTTCGACTCACCAAAGTACTCATGGACGGCGGCAGTGGATTAAACCTCGTCTATGAGGAAACTCTTCAAAAGATGGAAATAGACTGGAACCGCATTGAGCAAAGTAGCACAACCTTTAGAGGAATCATCCCCAGTCGGGAAGCACGCTGTGCTGGGAAAATCACACTAGATGTGGTATTCGGCACGCTGGATAATTACAGGTCCGAAGAAATTACATTCCAAGTGGCCCAGTTCAGCAGTGGTTACCATGCTCTTTTAGGACGGGAGGCATTCACAATCTTCCAAGCCGTACCCCATTACGGGTACATGAAGCTCAAAATGCCCGGGCCCAACGGAATCATCACTCTCGCCAGCGATCCGGACACAGCACTCCGTGCCGAAAACAAAACAGCCGCATTGGCCCTCGAGGCATTATCTGAAGCCCTCTCGGCCAAGGAATTAACCACGCTACGCTCCACAATGGACAGGGACGATGTGATACTCGACAAGAGATCCAAATCCACCTCTTTTAAACCAGCGAATGAAATAGTCAAATTTCAAGTCCACCCAACGGACCCTACAAAAAAGCCTCCATTAGGGCACAGCTAAGCCTCGCTGTGGACACCGCATTACGAGAGTTCCTGCACGAGAACTGGGACATATTCGCCTGGCATCCCTCAGACATGCCAGGAATCCCACGCAGGCTGGCCGAGCATAGCCTCAGTATCCTAAAGGGATTCAAGCCGGTCAAGCAAGCTCTTCGGCGTTTCTCCGAACCTAAGAGACAGGCCATGGGAGAGGAACTAGCCAAGTTATTAGAGGCCGGATTCATCAAAGAAATAAAACACCCGGACTGGCTAGCAAACCTGGTGATGGTACCAAAGAAGGACAAATCCTGGCGCGTTTGTGTCGACTTCAAAGACCTCAATAAAGCTTGCCCAAAGGATCCCTTCCCCCTCCCACGCATCGATCAAATCGTTGATGCTACCGCAGGACATGAGTCATTGTGTTTCCTCGATGCATACTCCAGTTACCACCAAATCAAGATGGCGGAGTCCGACCAAGACGCAACGGCATTCATCACACCATACGGTCCCTTCTGTTTTAACACAATGCCTTTTGGGCTCAAGAACGCCGGCGCAACATATCAGTGCATGATTCAGACATGTCTGGAGAAACAAATCGGCAAAACAGTAGAGGCATACGTAGACGATGTGGTTGTTAAAACCAAACACATCGACTCTTTGATAGACGACTTGAGGCTCACATTTGACAACCTCCGAACATACGACATCAAGCTCAATCCAGAAAAATGCGTTTTCGGCGTACCAGCCGTAAAGCTCCTGGGTTTCATTGTCTCCAGTAGAGGTATCGAAGCTAATCCGGCCAAAATCTGAGCTTTGTCACAGTTGGCTACACCAACAGACCTCAAACAAATCCAGAAGTTAACTGGATGTGTGGCGGCTCTAAGCCGCTTTATCTCCCGCTTAGGAGAAAAAGCTTTACCCATTTATCGCCTTCTTCGGTGCACCGAACACTTTGAGTGGACGGACGCTGCCACAGCTGGATTGGAAGAAATAAAGGCCATTTTGGCAACCAACCCAATCCTGGCCGCGCCAAACATTGGCGAACCAACGCAATTGTACATTGTGGCAACTCATCAAGTTGTAAGCGCAGTGCTCGTCGTGGAACGAGAAGCTGCCGGACATAAATTCCCTCTTTAAAAGCCGGTATACTATGTATCCACTGTCCTCACTCCATGCAAATCACGGTACCCACATTATCAAAAGATAGCCTATGCGGTATTCATGGCGTCTCGGAAGCTACGACACTACTTTCAAGAGTGTTCGATTACGGTAGCCTCGGAAGTGCCACTTAATGATATTATAAACAACCGCGATGCTACGGGCCGAATTGCCAAATGGGCCATTGAGCTCCTCCCATTCGACATAACATACAAACCCTGACGAGCCATTAAATCGCAAGTATTGGCCGACTTCGTCGCCGAATGGACGGAGGCCGAACTCCCTAAAGAGTATGGCGCAGACTCCAACTGGATCATGCACTTCGACGGTTCTAAAATGCTGGCCGGTCTAGGGGCTGGCGTCGTCCTGACATCCCCAACCGGGGATACCGTTCAGTATGTACTACAAATATTGTATACAGACTCCAACAATGCAGCCGAATACGAAGCTCTATTGCATGGTCTTCGGATGGTAGTCTCCATGGGCATTCAACGCCTGGAGGTGCGTGGGGATTCAAACCTCGCAATATCCCAAATAAATGGAGACTTTGATGCCAAGGATCCGAAAATGGCGGCCTATCGAAACGCCGTCCTAAAAATGTCAGCTCGGTTCGAGGGGCTCGAATTTCACAATGTATCTCGGGAAAACAATCAGGCGGCGGATGTCCTCGCCCGCATCGGCGCAAAACGCGATACGGTCCCCCCAACATATTTCTGGAAAGGCTGTTCAAGCCATCCGTAGTATGGGAAGGAGACACCGGTAACAATAGTCCGGACCCGGCCAAAATGCCCGATACCGAGTACTCTGACACAATCGAAGGCTCTGCCATTGAAATAACACCTTCAGCCCACGTAATAATGGCCATTATTGCCCCGTGGACAGAACCATTCCTGGCCTACCTAACTAGACAGGAACTTCCGGAGGACCAAAATGAGGCACGCTGCATAGTGCGGCGATCCAAGGCCTACAGGGTCCATGAGGGAGAATTGTACAAAAAAAGCACTAGCGGAGTCCTTCAAAGGTGCATCTCCGAAGAGGAAGGGCGGAATCTTTTGGCAGAAATTCATGCCGGACTCGGTGGTCATCATGCCGCAGCCCGGGCCCTTGTAAGCAAGGCCTTCCGCACAGGATTCTATTGGCCAACAGCCCGGGCAGACGCACGGGACTTGGTCCAACGTTGCGCCGGTTGCCAGCTCTTTGCAAATCAAAGCCACATGCCACCCACCGCCCTCCAAACAATCCCCATTACATGGCCCTTTGCGGTCTGGGGGCTTGACATGGTTGGACCCCTTAAAGGGGGAACCCACAAGAAAAAATACTTACTGGTCATGGTGGATAAATTCACCAAATGGATAGAGGCCAAACCTGTTAAAACAGCCAAATCCAGACCGGTGATAGACTTCATATCCGGGGTTTTACACCGTTATGGCGTCCCCCACAGCATCATCACCGACAATGGCACGAACTTCACGGCTGGCGAGGTAAAACTCTGGTGCAGCAAAATGGGCATCAAGCTCGATTATGCTTCAGTCTATCACCCACAAACCAACGGTCAATTCGACCTAGATTAGTGCGTTCCTTAACGGAGTCTGACACGCACTGGGTAGAGGAGCTCGACTCCGTACTCTGGGGGCTGCGGACCATGCCGAATCGTAGTACCAGATATACACTGTTCTTTATGGTGTACGGCGTAGAGGCAGTCTTGCCCTATGACATAATTCATGACTCACCGCGAGTGTGCATGTATGAAGAAAGAGAAGCTGAGCTCGATCGGCAGGACAGTTTGGACACCTTGGAGGAGGAGCACGACATAGCCAAAGCCCGTTCCGCATTTTATCAGCAACATGCTCGCAGATACCAAAGCAGAGAAGTACGGGCCAAAATTTATAACGTTGGCGAACTAGTTCTACGCCTGCCGGATAAGAAAAAGAATAAGCTCGAGCCCAAATGGTAAGATCCCTTCATTATTGACCAAGTTCTGACCGATGGAGCGTACCGACTGCGGGATGCATCGACTAGTCGACTCGAGCCGAACCCATGGAACGCGGCCAGGCTCCGAAGATTCTACGCCTAGCACCGGACTCTATGTTAGTCCCCTCCCTTCGTCCATTTTCTGCATATACATCATCTGTCTTGTTTCCCTTTCTTTCTTTCTCTTATTATTTCTCTAGGCCTTCAAGGGTCACCTTGTGCCTCGCTTGTACATTACAGATGCGCTAGCCACACTCTTCATACCTGGGGGCTTCTTTCACAGAAGCTTAAATTATTTATCTGGGCCTCACACCCAACACATGTGTTATACTTCCGCGTGTACCTTTTTTCACCATTATATGCATAGATATGACTTAAGTTTTGGCCAAGCTGGGTTGCCTGGCTCTTGTATTTATGCCCTACGTTCCCGTTAATTCGGCTAGGGCATAAGGGGAGCACCTCTGCGATTGTTACTGCCGGGTCAGCCGGATGTGTACCTCAGATTGGGTGAAGCTGAAAGCTAGCGTTCTTAACGGAATATTTGGTCGGTGAACAAAAGATGATTTTTATTTATTGTCCATATCTGCCCCCAGATGCTTTTTCTGCGTTTCTTATCGCAGTCCGGACATGCACTTTAGGGCATGCTTACCCAGGTAAAGGAACCCTTAACGGAACTATTCTCCCTGGAAGATGTTTCTTACTACCCATGTAATATAACATAACTAGGTGGGCACTTGTCTGATAAAGCACTAATGACCCCTACGCCTGGTCTCCACGCATACCCTGGTTTTATATAACTGAGCGGGTATTCGGATTCACTCCGGACTATCGGGCCCGGAGGTTGAAGCGAAAAGGTCCGCAATGACAAATGATCTACAATCCGGCTAGAAGGCATTATACATGTCACTTTAATTACATAGTCATGCAGACTGACTAAATTCCTCCTCTATACCATCCAACAGGCGGTCCAGCTTACAATCCTATTGAGAATACTTTGCGGCTAATTCTACTTGCCCATAAACTAAGCTAACGGGGATCTCTTTTCCGTCGGGCCCCACAGGTCCGACCTCGGCCATGTGATTTGGGTCTGCCTTGGTATACCGCGTCTTCACCATGGCCCAGGCTTCTCTGGCACCCTGTCGGCAGGCTGATATCTTCCATAAAAGGAAGCGCCGCCGTGCTCCCTTCAGCTTCTCCGCAAGCTCTGCAATGCCTTCTGGCAGGGAGACGGACGGCCACAAGGCCTGGGCAACGCCCTGCATCACCTGCCAAACTTGTTCATGCAGATGTGACAGCTCGGACAGAAGATCACCCGCAGACCCGGGCATTTCCTCCGCGGGACGACCCATCAGCATACCTACAGACATAACGCTGTTAGACAGGTTCTTTGTCGAACTCCTTTAAAAAGGATTCGTTCAAACACTTACTGAAATTGCCGGGCCGAAGCCGCTTATTCTCCTTCTCGGAGTCCGCAAGCTGGCCCCGAACGTCTTTTAGTTCCACGTTCAGCTTAATGTTGGCGTCTTGGAGATTGTTCTTCTCCAGCATAACCTTAGTCAGCACGCGTTTGCCAGCCTCTAGTTGTCGCATAACATGCTGGTCCCCCGGACTTTCTCCGGACTCATCTGCAAAATCAATTGTTAGAGCTGCAGACACGTCGCATACTATATGGTAACGACCATTCTTTAAAGTAAATGTTACCAGCGGGAGGCTTTTTCTGTTCCTGCAATGCGTCAAGAGCGGCCCCCAGTTGGGTATTGCATTCCTCCAGCTCCTGGGACAGCCTAGTATTCTTCTCTGTAAGAACCTGCACATTAAAGATGATCCTTAAATCAGTTCTGCTAACTGTTTCAAGTCTCAGGGGCTACTGATACATATAAATCGTCAGATTTACTCACTCGTACATCCTTTACATACTGATTCGTGGCTCTGGCTAGACCATCTTGAGCAGCACGGAGGTACGCCTCTCCAGAATTGAAGGCGTCGAACGCCTCTGGTGAGAAACAAGCGTCGTGGAGTACGGCCTGGCGGCGCCTATGATTCATGGCGCTTTCCACTTTTGAGTTTTTAGCGGATAATCTATCCGCATCCTCTGTAGGGGGATTATCCGGCGCCTGCCCCATATCGCCTTCCGCCTCCATGTCCGGTCCTGGCGCCCGACTGGTGGAAGCTTGATTGGCAGCATCGCTGGACATATTCCAGCGAGCGTTCTTTCTGTTAAAGAAACGCGGGCGTCATTACATTTTGAGAAACACGACAACCATGGAGCAGGGTTTTTCCTATACCTTTGCGTCGGTGTCTCCGTCCTGACTGCCTTCCTTTTTGGCCTACCCGGCCTCGGTACCTCTTGCTGGCGAGTTGCTGTGGGTTCGGCAGGGCGTCCCGAATGCCTTCCCTGTAAAAGATGCCATGTGTATATGGTGGGTGAAGTGCCTAAAAGGGGATCCTAGTTTTGGAGTTGGTACTTTTTGTTTTTTCTTACCTGCGATGCAGGGAGCAGTCTGGGATAGTCGGCCGTAATGGCCACCAGGGCATCGTCGCAGCTTAACTGATAGAACCGCCAGTCTATCAGTTCCACAGAGATAACCGGATCTTCTTCAAGTCCGGAATCGAGGGCCCAGTCATGGTCCTCTGGTTGTGGAGAAGGGCTGCTGACCTCCTTTATGGCTTTTCGCAGTTCCTACCGCAAAGTGGCAAGGTGAATACTTACGATTAAGAATGCGGGAAAAATGGGGGCAGGGAGATATAACTTACCTAGCTTGGAGGATTGTACATGGAGAATCCATCCCGTGGCTTAATGCGGGTGAACTCCTCTTCCTCACCCTTGAACAGTTCGGACAGAATTTTCGCTAGAGCGGCAGCATTGTCCGGACCCTTACGCCCACAGCGGGTGGCGTCATCCGCCCCGTTATAACACCACAAGGGGTACCCACGATATTGAAGTGACCGCACTCCCTGCATTATGCAAATTGACATAACTTCGATTATTGTCAATCCTGATCGAGCCAGTGCTTTGATCTGGTTCATTAGATAGAGGACTTCTCCGTTGTCCTCTGCCTGGGGGCTCCGTGCCCGCCAACTTCGGTGCTTCTTCAAAGGATCAATGTTGAACTCAGGAAGACCCCACCGAACAGGGTCCGGAAGGGGGACGTCCTCCATATAAAACCATTCTGACGGCCAGTCTTCGGACGGCTTCTTCGGGGTACCGGACAGGTATCCAGTATCGGTGATGCGCCATATTTCGGCTCCGCCCACTTGATAAAGTGATTCCCTTTGTGTGTAAGGGACAAGACAGAATAGCCTTTTCCACAGCTCGAAGTGAGCCTCGCAGCCTAGGAACAACTCGCAGAGAGAAACATAGCTGGCGATATGTAGAATGGAGGCAGGGGTGAGATTGTGTAATTGGAGGCCGTAGAACTCCAGGAGCCCGCGGAGGAACGGATGAATTGGAAATCCGAGTCCCCTTAGTAAGTAAGGAACAAGGCAGACCCGTTCCCCCATGGAGGGACAAGGAAAGCTCTCCGCTTGCGCCCCGCCATTGTAGGTGGCAAGCCCGGCTCAAACGGGCACCATATACGCCAGAGGGAGAAATCCCTTAATCTGCAGCTCGACTAATCGACTATGCGGGACTGAACACCTCTCTCAATCATCAGGCTTAGGGCTACAGGGGCGGGAGGAGGAGCTGCGGAGGTCGGCCATGCTGGAATGGATCTTTCCGAAACACGCTCTGATGAATTCTCGCTGGGGGAGGATGGTATGGATCGGATCTAAGAATCCCCATTCCTTTAATAGACAATTTATTTATCTGGCTAGGGGGGTGAAGTTAAAAACGCCCTGGCGCCTCGTATTCGTTCGATGTGTGGGAGAAAACCCTTATTGGGCACAGAAGCCAAGAGGTTCAACATTTATGGAGCTGGACACTGCTTACGAACACTTGAAAGTTGGAGAAGAACCCGCCTTGCAATGTCGAAGACAACACTGCATGCCGGACTCATCGTCATTGAAGCCTGGTTCGGGGGCTACTGAGGGAGTCCTGGATTAGGGGGTCTCCGGACAGCCGGACTATATCCTTTGGCCGGACTGTTAGACTATGAAGATACAAGATTGAAGACTTTGTCTCGTGTCCGGATGGGACTCTACTTGGTGTGGAAGGCAAGCTAGGAAATACGGATATGTATATCTCCTCCTTTGTAACCGACCTTGTGTAACCCTAGCCCTCCCGGTGTCTATATAAACCGGAGGGTTTTAGTCCGTAGGATAACAGACAATCATACCATAGGCTAGCTTCTAGGGTTTAGCATCTCTGATCTCGTGGTGTGAAAGTTTGCATCGACGTAACCCTTTACGATGAACTCTTTTACCACCTCCATAATTGAGAAAATTCCTTAGTCCACTAGTTACTAAGGATAAGTTCGACCGCTGTCGTGTGATCCATTCCTGGATCACTCTTGTACCCCTTGACTGACTCATGGCAAGGCACACTTCAGGTGCGGTACACAGCATAGCATACTATAGAGCCTACGTCTAAAGCATAGGGGACGACCTTCGTCCTTTCTCTCTCTTCTGCCATGGTCAGGTCTTGAGTCTTACTCAATATTCACACCTTGTAACACAGCTAAGAACTCCTTCTTTGCTGATCTATTTTGAACTCCTTCAAAATCTTCTCACGATATGTATTCATTCGAAAGTACTATTAAGCGTTTTTGATCTACGCTTATAGATCTTGATGCTCAATGTTCAAGTAGCTTAATCCAGATTTTCCATTGAAAAACACCTTTCAAATAACCCTGCAAGCTTTCCAGAAATTCTACATCATTTCTGATCAACAATATGTTAACAACATATACTCATCAAAAACTCTATAGTGCTCCCACTCACTTCTTTGGAAATACAAGTTTCTCATAAACTTTGTATAAACCCAAAATCTTTGATCATCTCATCAAAGCGTACATTCCAACTCCGAGATGCTTACTCTAGTCCTTAGAAGGATTGCTGGAGCTTTGCATACTTGTCAGCATCTTTCAGGATTGACAAAACCTTCTGGTTGTATCACATACAACCTTTCCTCAAGAAAAATGTCGAGGAAACAATGTTTTTTACATCCTATCTGCAAGATTTCATAAATAATGCAGTAACTGCTAACATAATTCCAACAGACTCTTAGCATCGCTAAGAGTGAGAAAGTCTCATCGTAGTCAACTCCTTGAACTTGTCAAGAAACATCTTAACGACAAGTCGAGCTTTCTTAATGGTGACACTTACCATCATTGTCTATCTTCCTTTTAAAATCCATCTGCACCCAACAACCTTACGACCATCAAGTGGTTCTTTCAAAGTCTATACTTTCTTTTATACATGGATCCTCTCTCGGATTTTATGGCCTCGAGCCATTCTTCAGAATCTGGGCCCACCATAACTTCTCCATAGCTCGTAGGTTCATTGTTGTCTAGCAACATGACTTCCAAGACAGGATTACGTACCACTCTGAAGTAGTATGCATCCTTGTCGACCTATGAGGTTTGGTAGTGACTTGATCCGAAGTTTCATGATCACTATCATAAGCTTCCACTTCAATTGGTGTAGGCGCCACAGGAACAACTTCCTGTGCCCTGCTACACACTAGTTAAAGTGACGGTTCAATAACCTCATCAAGTCTCCACCATCCTCCCACTCAATTCTTTTGAGAGAAACTTTTCCTCGAGAAAGGACCCGTTTCTAGAAACAATCACTTTTGCTTCCGGATCTGAAATAGGAGGTATACCCAACTATTTTTGGGTATTCGATGAAGATGCATTTATTCGCTTTGGGTTTGAGCTTATCAGCCTGAAACTTTTTCACATAAGCATCGCAGCCCCAAACTTTTAAGAAACGACAGCTTAGGTTTCTCTAAACCATAGTTCATACGGTGTCGTCTCAACGGAATTGTGTGGTGCCCTATTTGAAGTGAGTGCGGTTATCTCTAATGCCTAACCCATAAGCGATAGTGGTAATTCGATAAGAGACATCATGGTATGCACCATATCCAATAGGGTGCAGTTGTGATGTTCGGACACACCATCACACTATGGTGGTCCAGGCGGTATTAGTTGTGAAACAATTTCCACAATGTCTTAATTGTGTGCCAAACTCGTAACTCAGATATTCATCTCTATGATCATATCATAGACATTTTATCATCTTGTCACGACGATCTTCAAATTCACTCTGAAATTACTTAAACCTTTCAATAATTCAGACTTGTGTTTCATCAAGTAAATATACTCAGCATCTACTCAAATCATCTGTGAAGTAAGAACATAACGACATCCACTGCGTGCCTCGGCACTCATTGGACTGCACACATCAAAATGTATTACTTCCAACAAGTTGCTTTCTTGTTCCATCTTACTGAAAACGAGGCCTTTCAGTCATCTTGCCCATGTGGTATGATTTGCATGTCTCAAGTGATTCAAAAACAAGTGAGTCCAAAGATCCATCTGTATGGAGTTTCTTCATGCATATCTACCAATAGACATGGTTCGCATGTCTCAATCTTTTCAAAAACGAGTGAGTCCAAAGATCCATCAACATGGAGCTTCTTCATGCGTTTTATACCAACGTGACTCAAAATGGCAGTGCCACAAGTATGTGGTACTATCATTACTATCTTTTGGCATGAACATGTGTATCACTATGATCGAGATTCAATAAACCATTCATTTTAGGTGCAAGACTATTGAACGTATTATTCAAATAAACAGAGTAACCATTATTCTCCTTAAATGAATAATCGTGTGGCGATAAACATAATCCAATCATGTCTATGCTCAATGCAAACACCAAATAACAATTATTTCGGTTTAACACCAATACCGATGGTAGAGGGAGTGTGCGATGTTTGATCACATCAACCTTGGAAACACTTCCAACACATATCGTCATCTCACCTTTAGCTAGTCTCCGCAGCCTTTTATTTCGAGTTACTAATGCTTAGCAACCGAACCGGTATTTATTACCCTGGTGCTACTAGGAGTACTAGTAAAGTACACAATAATATGACGTATATCCAAAATACTTCTGTCGACCTTGCCAGCCTTCTCATCTACCAAGTATCTAGGGTAGTTCTGCTTCAGTGACCGTTCCCCTCATTATAGAAGCACTTAGTCTCGGGTTTGGTTCAACCTTGGGTTTCTTCACTAGAGAAGCAACTGATTTGCCGTCTCATGAAGTATCCCTTCTTTCCCTTGCCCTTCTTGAAACTAGTGGTTTAACCATCAACAATTGATGCTCCTACTTGATTTCTACTTTTGCGGTGTCAAACATCGCGAGTTGTTCAAGGATCATCATGTGTATCCCTGATATGTTATAGTTCATCACGAAGCTCCAATAGCTTGGTGGCAGTGACTATGGAGAACCATCACTATCTCATCTGGAAGATTAAATCCCACTCGATTCAAGCGATTGCAGTACTCAGACAATCTAAGCACATGCTCAACGATTGAGTTTTTCTCCCTTAGTTTGCAGGCTTAAGAAACTTGTTAGAGGTCTCATACCTCTTGACGTGGAAACTAGTCTGAAATTCCAATTTCATTCTTTGGAACATCTCATATGTTCTGCGACGTTTCAAAAACGTCTTTGGTGCCACAATTCTAAACCGTTAGTATTACGTACTGAACTATCACGTAGTCATCAAAACGTGTATGTTAGATGTTTCCCAACATCTACAGATGATGCTCGAGGTTCAACACACTGAGCCGTGCATTAAGGACATAACCCTTCTGTGCAGCAATGAGGACAATCCTCAGTTCACGGACCCAGTCCGCATAATTGCTACTGTCAACTCTCAACTAAATTTTCTCTAGGAACATATCTAAAACAGTAGAACCAAAGCGTGAGCTACAACATAATTTGCAAAGACCTTTTGACTATGTTCATGATAATTAAGTTCATCTAATCAAATTATTCAATAAACTCCCACTTAGATAGACATCTCTCTAGTCATCTAAGTGATACATGATCCGAGTCAACTAGGCCGTGTCCGATCATCACGTGAGACGGACTAGTCATCATCGGTGAACATCTCCATGTTGATCGTATCCACTATACGACTCGTGTTCGACCTTTCGGTCTTCCGTGTTCCGAGGCCATGTCTGTACATGCTAGGCTCGTCAAGTTAACCTAAGTGTATTGCGTGTGTAAATCTGGCTTACACCCGTTGTATGCGAACGTTAGAACCTATCACACTCGATCATCACGTGGTGCTTCGGAACAACGGACCTTAGCAACGGTGCATAGTTAGGGGGACCACTTTCTTGAAATTATTGCGAGGGATCATATTATTTATGCTACCGTCGTTCTAAGAAAATAAGATGTAAACGTGACAAACATCACATGCAAATCATAAAGTGACATGATATGGCCAATATCATCTTGCACCTTTGATCTCCATCTTCGAGGCGTGGCATGAACACCATCATCACCGGCATGACACCATGATCTCCATCATCATGATCTCCATCATCGTGTCTTCATGAAGTTGCCTCGCCAACTATTAGTTCTACTACTATGGCTAACGGTTAGCAATAAAGTAAAGTAATTACATGGCGGTTTCATTGACACGTAGGTCATAAATAAATTAAGACAACTCCTATGGCTCCTGCCGGTTGTCATACTCATCGACATGCAAGTCGTGATTCCTATTACAAGAGCATGATCAATCTCATACATCACATATATCATTCATCACATCCTTTTGGCCATATCACATCACATAGCATACCTTGCAAAAACAAGTTAGACGTCCTCTAATTGTTGTTGCATGTTTTATGTGGCTGCTATGGGTTTCTAGCAAGAACGTTTCTTACCTACGCAAAACCATAACGGTGGTATGACACTTGCTATTTACCCTTCATAAGGACCCTTTTCATCGAATCCGATCCGACTAAAGTGGGAGAGACAGACACCTGCCAGCCACCTTATGCATCAAGTGCATGTCAGTCGGTGGAACCTATCTCACGTAAGTGTACGTGTAAGGTCGGTCCGGGCCGCTTCATCCCACAATGCCACCGAATCAAGATAAGACTAGTAACGGCAAGCAAATTGAACAAATCATCGCCCACAACTACTTTGTGTTCTACTCGTGCATAGAATCTATGCATAGACCTAGCTCATGACGCCACCATTAGGGATCGTAGCAGAAATTTAAAATTTTCTACGCATCACCAAGATCAATCTATGGAGTAATCTAGCAACGAGGGGAAGGGGAGTGCATCTACATACCCTTGTAGATCGCTAAGCTAAAGCGTTACTAGAACGCGGATGAGGTAGTCGTACTCGTAGCGATTCAGATCACGGTCGATTCCGATCTAAGCGCCGGACAATGGCGCCTCCACATTCAACACACATGCAGCCCGATGACGTCTCCCATGCCTTGATCCAGCAAGGAGAGAGGGAGAGGTTGGGGAAGACTCCGTCCAGCAGCAGCACGACGGCGTGGTGGTGGTGGAGGAGCGCAGTACTCCAGCAGGGCTTCGCCAAGCACTACGAGAGACGAGGAGGGAGAGAGGTAGGGCTGCGCCTTGGGAGAGAGAGACTCGTGTGTTGTGCAGCCCCAAAACCTCCACTATATATAGGGGCAAGGGCAAGGGGAGGAGCCCTAGGGTTTCCCCTAGGGGGGGCGGCGGCCAGGGCAGATGGGATCTCCCCCTTGGGTGACTTGGCCCCCAAGCCAGGAGGTGGGAACCCTAGATGGGGCGCCCCAAACCCCCTGGTCACGTGGGAATAGGTGAGGGGGGCGCACAGCCCCTTAGTGGGCTGGTTTGCCTCCTTCCCTTGGCCCATGAAGCCCCCCAACACTTGTCGGGGCTCCCGAAACACCTTTCGGTCATGCTGGTCATCACCCGGTACCTCCGGAACACTTCCGGACTCCAAAAACCCTTCGTCCAATATATCAATCTTCACCTCCGAACCATTCCGGAACTCCTCGTGACATCCGGGATCTCCTCCGGGACTCCGAACAACATTCGGTAACCGCGTACATACTTTCCCTATAACCCTAGCGTCATCGAACCTTAAGTGTTTAGACCCTACGAGCTCGGGAATAATGCAGACATGACCGAGACATCTCTCTGGTCAATAACCAACAGCAGGATCTGGATACCCATGTTGGCTCCCACATGTTCCACGATGATCTCATCGGATGAACCACGATGTCAAGGATTCAATCAATCCCGTATATAATTCCCTTTGTCTACCGGTATAGTACTTGCCCGAGATTCGATCGTGGTATCCCAATACCTTGTTCAATCTCGTTACCGGCAAGTCTCTTTACTCGTTCCGTAACACATCATCCCGTGATCAACTCCTTGGTCACATTGTGCACATTATGATGATGTCCTACCGAGTGGGCCCAGAGATACCTCTCCGTTTACATGGAGTGACAAATCCCAGTCTCGATTCGTGCCAACCCAACAGACACTTTCGGAGATACCCGTAGTGCACCTTTATAGCCACCCAGTTACGTTGAGGCGTTTGATACACCCAAAGCATTCCTATGGTATCCGGGAGTTGCACAATCTCATGGTCTAAGGAAATGATACTTGACATTAGAAAAACTTTAGCAGACAAACTATACAATCTTGTGCTAGGCTTAGGATTGGGTCTTGTCCATCACATCATTCTCCTAATGATGTGATCCCGTTATCAATGACATCCAATGTCCATGGTCAGGAAACCATGACCATCTATTGATCAATGAGCTAGTCAACTAGAGGCTTATTAGGGACATGTTGTGGTCTATGTATTCACACATGTATTCCAGTTTCCGGTTAATACAATTATAGCATGAACAATAGACAATTATCATGAACAAGAAAATACAATAATAACCATTTTATTATTGCCTCTAGGGCATATTTCCAACATGGCCCCGTGACAGCAGGATAGTCATTTTATTGCTCGGTTCTAGAAGAACATCATGCAAACAACTGACTTCCATGATGGTGTCAGGTTGAAGGTTTGAAGTGAGTTTCAAACATTTCCCCTTGAGGTTCTTTGCGTCCTGGTGGCGTGGCTTGGAATGCACGCGCTATCCGATGGGAGGCAAAACTGATGTTGATGTCCATGACACGCTTAAGTAAGTTGTGGCCATTGAGGGCAAGAGCCTCAAATTACTTAGCCATCGATTACTTATATGGGCAAACCAGAGATAATTAATTTACAAGAAGTAAATTAAAAACCATCATGGTTTTGTAATAAGAATGCAATTTTTTTTGACTCAAGTGTATAACTTGAAAATGCTCAACCTCAGTTGTGGGAACATAACACATTGAAGATCATACAGATCTCATGGTAATAGAGATAGTCTGCACATGGGCAATAGATCCAACTCATTACCTTGTGTTTTCCTAATATAATGAGGGAGATGTTATTGTCAAAAATTTACAAGTTTGTTGTGCGGGAGAAATCAATCTCGACCGCTGTGACATGTTCATGAAGAATGGCAATGTGGTAAACACATAGAACATATCATCTCCGGTGAAAAACCGGTAATTTATTTATATTATAGATTGCGTAATATAAATATATCTTAATATTGCAAAATTAACAGATTTTAAGAAGGTGGCTCGAAATCATTAGTGTGAATCTCAAATTGCTAAGGATGACACCTTGAATTTTGCATATGTATTTGTAAGAAATTGAAAATCTCAATTGCAAATAGACATATTAATCTCGACATGTAGCGAACATGGAGATACATATATTCCGGAATACATCGTACTCAACGAAAATACACTACTATTGTAATGAATAGTAATGATGTTGTAAACTTGATGTTCAAGTGAGAACTTGAATTGTATAGACCTCAAATTAAATGAGTTGATGTTGTATCAAGTTGCAAGATAATTCAGCAAAGTGAATTAATATTTTACGAGAGAAAATTAATCTCAACCACAATGAGAATGTTATGTGAGAAAATTAAATTCTTAATCGCAAATCAATATTATTGTGTGAGAAAACTTAATCTCAATCGTAAAACAGTGTCGTTGTACTAATAGGACATGTTATAAGGATTGCTAAAAAAAGCAAACACATTGAACATGTCAAGCATCAACAACCACATATTTCTGGAATATTTAAAGTCGACAGAAAACTTGCTAAATGCTGATTTGTACATTGTCCAAATGTGACCAGTGCTAATGAATAGCACAAATGGTTGACCATTTTGAATTATCCTGAGCCGTACAGGAATTAGTCACAAGACTATACACTCAAGCCTATTATGGAATAGGTAAAACCACAAGGGCCAAAGTGCATAACTTGCTAAGAGATAATGCTCCATGGCCTTTCATGTGCGGTTACGAATAGAAGGATTCGTTTTGACTGCCGCATTGTTGGCCTTGCCGCACGCCTGTCGTGAGCGGCCGTGGCCGCCGTAGGCCATCACTTCCGTCGGCTGCCAGGGCCCGCGGGCAGGGCCGGTCCTGAGATTTCGGGGGCCCGGGGCGAAACTAAAACATGAGTCCCTTCATGTATAGTATAAAAATAGTCAATATATGTAAATATATTGATATACTATGGCAAAGTTACAAAGCCACACAACATACAAGATCAACTAATACTCCCTTCGTCTAAAATACTTGTTGGAGAAATGCATAAAAATGAATGTATCTAGAACTAAAATACGTCTAGATACATCCATTCCTCCGACGAGTATTTCCGGACGGAGGGAGTATAATCTTACTAATTATTATGGCATACTCACAAACCAATAATTTTCTAGTATGGTCTATCCTTAGGTAATGTACAATCATTTGATTATCAATGGTCATATTGTAACAATGTGCTAAAAGTGTGTTTAGAAAATTATGACAACAAATCTTGGAGACATGGCTAAGGAAAAACCTATGATTGAAGTGCTCAGACAAGAAAAGTAAGGCAAGTGATGCAGAAAAAATCATTATGAATATTTGAACCTACTTTATCCAAGACATATATACAAGTCAGATGTTCTTATGCGAAAAATGAGCAACCATAAGTAAGTTAGTACTGCCTGTACAACGCTCACTTGCGCTAGTTAATACAAACTTAACAGTAAACGGTAAACAATAGACCCCTAATATATTAATCAGCTAGATATTTTAAGAGAAAATGCAGTTTTACCTTCCGTCAGGCGGGCAGCCAGCCAGCCACCAAGAGCATGGACTTCAACCACGCAGCAGCAGCAGCGACTACAAACAGAAGCTTTGCCATGAGAGGCAACCTGTCTCCGCGGATGACAACAACAAGACCATCGCAAGTTCATAATCCTGCTGCCCGCGATGGATGGAAAGCCGAAAGAACTCAAAGAATCACACAGGAACAGAAGAGGAAGAGCGGACCGGCGGCGGCATCGTGGATACTCAGATCGGAAGGATGAATCGAGGATGGAATAGGGCCTAATTAATCGCGACCTAATTTTCAGCGTTGCCTCGGAGCGACCTCAGCAGCTGCGCTGATACAGAGCACTTTGGCCCAAGTCCAGTACAGAGCACGACGTCCTGGGGGCCCCCTCGGCCTCGGGGGCCCGGGGCGGCCGCCCCCCCTGCCCCCCCTCAGGGCCGGGCCTGCCCGCGGGTGCCTGGGGCGAGCGCAGGAGGCCGTGATAGGGAGGGCGCCGCGCGCCTAGTGGTCCAGGCCGGGCCGTACCTCGCATGGGCACCGAGCCATGGATGATTGGAGGCCTGAGGCTCACCGTACATCACAGCCGCTCATAGGGGCCGCTTCAGGTAGCCGGCCTCGCAACAGTGTCGCTGGGCACCGCCTCCGCGCTGGGAGGGCGCCGCTGCTGTCGCGCGCCGCCGTGGGAGGCCGGTGAGGGCTGCGCCATGGCTACAGCCGCATCGCGCGCTCCAAAGGGAGGCCACGGCAAGGGCGGGCAAGAGGAGCCGCGCCACGCACGGGAGTCGCCGCGGGTCGGGCAACCCGCCGCGCCGTGGGCGGCCATGGCTGTTGGCCGCCGTCAGCCAGCGGGCGCGGGCGCGAGCGCCGCCCGTGCGAGGGGACTCGCTGTGGCCTGTAGGCATCGACGGGCCGAGGGTCGCCGCGCCAAGGTGCCGTGCACGCGGGATGGCCGACGTTCTGGAGAGGAAGGCACCGCTGAGAATCGGCATGATTTCCTTACCTTATTCTCGTTCTTCTGTCATCCGATCTCGATCTCGTTCCGAACTCGCGAACTCGCTGGTTCGAGCGTGCTGATAACGTGTGAAAGATCGATTGTAACAGAACAAGAGAGTCGGACAAATGAATCGGGGTCATCTTTATTGATAATGAATACATCTATATATAGGGTTACAAAAGACACCAAGTGAAAAGGTGTCTGTTCGAGGAGGGGCTAGGAACCGACGTCGGTTTCCATATGGCAACCGCCATCTTCTTCCTTAAGCATGGATTAATGAGATTAATTAAATCCTAACAAAATTAAGCATTTTTGGTCGTCGGATTAGGTGTGAATGGCACCTAATCTTGTTTCGTTCGCTAATATCGATCCCACACCGTACTGAGCCGCATTTTTTTTTTGAGCGGTAAACACCGTACTGAGCCAATGCTCCGGTAGCTTTTTTGGACGTTCTGTATTAAATTGGGCCCAATGGGCTGTACTGAGTCTCCTCTCCTTAGTCCTCACCTGAAGCGGATCGATACGGGCTCGCACAACTCTTTCCTCGACTCCTCCTCTCCCCGACCTCTCTCCTCTCCTCCGCGGCTGCGCGAATCCTTCCCAGCAGCGCCGCCGACCACAACTTCGACCTCGACCAGCAGCCCCCCTCACTCGTTCTCGACCGCTAGCGGCAGCGCGCATAATGAAACGGCGGCGCCATCTCCGCTGATTTGCCTACCACGACGGGGTGCTCGGAGCCGTCCTTCAAGGTGGAACGCGACCAGCCCTGCCATCCATCCCTCTAGGAAGATCCTATGCCACTGGCCTTGTGGCTCTGGAGCCCCTTGTAGGTGCACAACCAGGACAAACGTGCCATAAGCATCAAGGGATTTGGGGCACTTATCTGCAGGACATGACACCTTCTCCTATGGACGTTGATGTCAAACCCTCCTCCCATTGTGACCATACAATCACATTTGTACAATTTTCCAAAACCGTGTTTCTCATTGTCTTGCACTCGCGTCCGTACAATATTTCATTTTTATTTTGTTTTGAAAAATGTACAATATTTTCATTGAATCTGTGACTTTTCTCCTGTACTAATGGAGAAATTTGCAGGTCCAAACTTTGTGCTATGAAGTAAAGGAAATATTTCTGGAGGAAACTAATGTTCATGTACGGTACCTTTCCCACAATTTTGCAATGGCGCCATTTTATTAATATATCCGGCCCCGGCGAAGCGCTCCCCCAACTGATCCCTCCGCGCCTGCGCCGGCTGCCACTCCGGCCCCGGCGGCCACCTCCCCCATGGCGAGCTGCGTCCAGCTTTCGGGCTCCACCTCGGCCTCCTCTGGCTCCTCCCTTCCCCCCGGCGGGGCGCCCCCCTCGTTGCCGCCGCTCTCTTCGGCTGTGGATCCCGCCCCCCGCCTCCGCTCCATTATCGTGGCCCCGTCCCCCCCGCCGCTGCCGCAGGCCAACCCGGTGGCGGACCCCTCTGGTGCACCTTGGAGGCTGGTCAGGAACCGCAAGGACCGTCGCTCCCCTGGTTCCCGTCCTAGATCGGCGGGGCTCCTCTCCTCCCGGCCTCCGCGCTCCGCCATCCCGTCCTCCCTCCATGGCTGCTGCTACAACTGTGGTGAGGACGACGGCCACATCTCGCGCAACTGCACCAATCCGACCAAGTGTGTGCGCTGCGGGGGACTCAACCACATCTCCCGCGGCTGCACTCGACCGCGGAGTCCGTCGGGCACGCCCCCGGTGAGGCCAGCTCCCGCGCTGCGCATGCAGGGTCCTTCGTCCGACACTCTGCTCCCGCCACCCGCTGGGCCGCCGCCGCGGGGCGCGGTGAGGTTCGCTGCGGCACCACCCGCCTCCACGGCCGCGCCCTCCGTCCTCCCGCCCCCGCCTCTGGGCCACCCACCGGCCGGGGCGCTCGGGGATGGCCGTTCGTGGGCGCAGGTGGCCAGCGTCGCCTCGGCTCCCTCCGTGCGGAGCGTGGCCGGTCCGGGCTTTTCGGTGCCGTTCGCGCCGGGGTCACCGCGTAGCTCCGTCGCGGAGCCGGTGGTGGACTGTTGCTTCCTTGAGAGAGCGGCCGACATCGACGGGTTGGAGGAGGAGCTGTCTCGGGCGGTGGTGGTGTCCGTTTCGGCGGCAAACCAAGTCGTGGACCTCGCCGCAGCGGCTCAGACGCTCCATGCAGAATTCGACCTCGGGCCACTTGACATGTCCATTCGGGACTTCTTTCCCCAGGATTTTCTCGTTATGTGCAAGACCTCGGCTACGCGGGACCGGATGGTGTCCAGGGGACATGCCGATGCGCCGCAGTTCTCTCTGCTGCTGCGGCCTTGGCTCCGGCAAGACAGGGCGACGGGCATAACAATGCCGTTCTTGGTACAGCTCTCTCTGGTGGGCGTTCCGGCGAACGTGTGGACTAGGCGCACGGCGGATGTGCTGCTGCGCGACCTCGGCACAGTGGTGAAGGTGGCCGATCGGACGACGCGCCGCGACGACATGGCCGGGTTTCGCGTCTGGTTGAGGACGGATGACCCGGCACGGGTTCCGCCCCGGCGCATCCTCGTCGTGGAGGAGCCGGCTCGGCGTGGGGCGGATGACGGTGGAGTGGATGCACTTTGGTACCCAATCGACATCCTTCTGGCTTCCGAGCCGGTCAGAGTTGGGCGGCCAGATCCTCCGCCGCCGCCGCCGCCGCCGCAGGACAGGGACGATGCTGAGTTCAGCGAGGACACTCCGGACGGCCCGCGTCGTCAACCTCCTACTGTTGTCCATCGCGGGGCGAACCTTGCGCCGGCCACTCTGCCTGCTCGCTTCGACGGTCGGTCGGCGCCGCCCTCCAGGCAGAGGCCTGCCTCGCCGGCGGGGTTGACGGTGGCGGTTCAAAATTCAGAGGTGGTTGCGGATCCCGCGCGCACTGGTGGTCGTGCTGGCGTCACAGTGGGGCATGAGCATGACGCCCAAAGTGTGCTTGGGTTGGTGTATGGGGGCCCGACATTGGGCATGCAAAGCAGTGCACGGATTCTGCACGTTCAAAAGGAGAGCCGCGCGGGACCTGCGTCCAGTCGTGGTTCGACCTCCCCCTGCGCAAGGGACCCACGCGCCGGCCAAGTGGAGGCGGGGTCCCCTGCCTCGGTGATGCTGTCGCGGTGGCGTGGTTCTTGCACGCAGCAGATCGTGGCCAATGAGAGCGCGCAGTTTGTTGCAGCCAATGCAAACGCCACCCCGGATCGGGCCCAGTCGGCCATGGAGTTTCGCGTCGGGACAATCGAGCTGTCCGCATCGGCAGGGGACCGCCACTCGCAACCTCCCATGCCACCAAGGGTGGAGCCGGATTGGTCGCTGGACATGCAGCCACACAACGGGCCAAAGGAACCCGCGCCAGAAGATTAGTTGGGATTGGGGGAGGGACCGGCTCCCATGCAGAGACTGGATCCCATGCAGCTAACGTCTCCTTCATCTAATCTCCAGCTGGGCTCGGAGGAAGCCACCAGTGCGCTTCGGGTGGGTCAAGTACACGATATGGATACTTTCCTGGTCAGCCTGTCTGAGGAGGCGAACGCCTTGGTGTAAGCAGAACCGAGGGGTAGCCCGATGCTAGCTACTCAAACGGCGGCATGCACTCGTTTGGATGCATTTTGCGCTCGTGTCCAAAGGGCTTTGTCTCCCATTCTTGCAACCCCAGCAACACGCGCTCCCCTGGCGAGACGACCACGGCAGCGGAAGCAAGTCGCTCTGACCACGCCCAGGCGCAGCGTGCGTTTGGCGAGAGGAAGGGCCAATGGCTCGGTGGCTTCGAAACAGCAGCAAGTGATTATACGAAAGCTTTGTTTGGCGCATGAAGGTGACACGATCGGCGACGAGGCATTGCACGCATACATCCGTTTGTTCGAGCAGCCCTTGAATGACACCCACATAGCGGCAGTACTAGCACTGTTCGGATGGGAGCCCTCGGCCCTTCCGACGGAGGATATGGTAGATGAGGCGAGGGCATAGCGCCTTCACCTTTGTGGTTTTCGTGGGCTGTTTCTATGGTTGTGCAACCAATGAAAGTGCTTGTGTGGAACGTCCGCGGACTTAACTCCCCGGCGAGGCGTCATTCTATCTTCCAAGTGGTGGCTTCGATCGACCCTAGTATCGTGTGCATTCAAGAGACTAAGATGGAGAGTGTAACGCAGGAAACTGTCAACCAGTGCCTTGGTAATAAATTTGAGTGTTTCTACTTCCTCCCAGCGGTTGGGACGTGCGGAGGCATTTTGTTGGCTTGGGACCCGCTTCTGGTCACGCTGTCTAATCCTCATCGTTCGAACAACACCTTGTCCGCCCTGGTGCAGCCCTTGGGGGCGCCATTTTGGTGGTTTACAGGTGTCTATGGGCCGTCATCGGAGGACGCGGCCAAGGTAGAATTTTTACGCGAGTTGGTGGAGGTACGAGAGCTTTTGGCTGGCCCATGGATGTTGGCTGGCGATTTTAACCTTCTTGTCAGCCCGGAGGACAAGAATAACGACTCCGTCAACCGTCGCATGATTAGTCGCTTCCGGTCCAAACTTAACCGGTTGGAGCTCAAGGAGGTATACTTGAACGGACGCCGCTATACGTGGTCAAATGAGAGGTCCAGGGTGACCTTGGAACGAATTGATCACGTTTTCGGGACGAACTGCTGGGAGGATCTTTACCCATCTTGCCTCTTAACGGCATTGAGCTCGGCGGTATCGGATCATTGCCCGCTTTTGGTGGATTTGAATGCTGATTTCCAATTCGGGAGGCGCTTTAAGTTTGAATCTTTCTGGCCTAAAGCCCCGGGCTTTATGCAAACGGTGCAAGACGCGTGGCATTCCGTCCCATCGCAGGGTAACCCCTATGTGGTGCTGAATAATAAACTGCGGACCACCGCAAAGCATCTACAAAGATGGAGTGATAAGTGGATTGGCAATATTCGCATGCAAATAGCCATTGCCCTGGAGCTAATCCTTAGGCTGGATGTGGCCATGGAGTCCAGGGAGCTGAGCCGGGCGGAGTTTGAACTTCGCAAGCTTCTCAAGAGGAAACTTCTTGGGCTTTCCTCCCTCCAACGCACGATTGCAAAGGCAGCACTCTAGACTGTTGCACCTAAAGGAGGGAGATGCAAACACTGAGTTCTTTCATCGGCACGCGAGGCATCGACAACGCAAAAATGTGATCATGTCGCTCCGGCACAACAACGAGGTGATAACGGGCCAAGAGAATATTGCGGAGGTGGTGGATGCTTACTATGGGGCCCTGCTTGGTTCCGCGAGGGGACGCCAGCATACGATTGACTTAGACGAGCTATGTTTGCCCTCCTTGGACCTGCATCACTTGGAAGTGCCGTTCACGGAGGAGGAGGTATTTGCTGTGATCAAAACCATGCCTATGGATAAGGCGCCCGGGCCGGACGGGTTTACGACCAGGTTTTACGCATCCTGTTGGAGCATCATCAAGGAAGATCTTATGAAGGCTTTCTCTGCCTTCTACCGTGGGGACACGCGAGGTTTACCGGCACTAAACAAAGCCCTGGTAACACTGCTTCCTAAGAAGTATGGTGCTAAGGAGTTGAAGGACTACCGTCCGGTCAGTCTGGTACATGGCGCGGCAAAAATCTTCGACAAGGTTTTGGCCTGCCGACTCACGAGCGAGCTGCCGCACTTGGTGGGCCAACACCAAAGTGCCTTTGTTAAGGGCCGATTCCTCCACGATAATTTCATGCTCGCCCAATGCACGGCTCGACGTCTCCACGCCTTAAAGCAACCGGCCGTGATGGTGAAATTGGATATCTCAAAGGCTTTCGACACGGTCCAGTGGCCCTTCCTTCTCGAAGTTCTGCAACGCATGGGTTTTGGCGCAGGGTGGATATCTTGGATAGTGGGACTCCTCTCCACGTCGTCCACCCGCATCATGGTAAATGGAGTGCCCGGGGCCCCGATCTTCAATTGCTGCGGGCTCCGCCAAGGAGGCCCGTTATCGCCGATGCTCTTCATTCTTATCATGGAGCCACTGCACCGTCTCTTCAAGTTGGCCTCCGAGCTCGGCATTCTGACTCCACTGGCGCGCACGGGTCTTGAGCACCGTTTGTCCATCTTCGCGGATGATGTGATCGTTTTCATCAAACCGGTGGACCTTGAGCTAACTACCAGTTCAAGGATCTTGCAAATGTATGGCATGGCGTCTGGCCTCCGGGTAAATATGCAAAAAACCTCGGCCATGCCCATACGATGCTCGGAGGATGAGGTGGCGCGCGTGGAAGGTATCCTGGGATGCAGTATTGGATCATTCCCATGCAAATACCTAGGCCTCCCCCTATGTCTGAAGAAACCCTCAGCGGCACAACTAAGCGGATTGGTGGAGACGCTGGCAACTCGTCTGCCCACCTGGAGGGCGGCGACCCTACCCAAAAGTGGCAGACTCATTCTGGTCCTCTCAGCGCTATGCTCGATCCCTCTGCACGCGATGATTGCGCTGGACCTACCCATCAAGACGATAGCGGCCATGAACAAGATAATCAGAGGGTTCCTATGGTGTGGCAAAGCTCAAGCTAATGGAGGGCACTGCTCTGTGGCTTGGGAGGAGGTGTGCACACCACGCTGGGCAGGAGGCCTGGGTATACCGAGCCTTAGGTGGCTAAATGTTGCAATGCAAGCTCGTTGGGCTTGGTTGCATCGTGTGGACCGGGATCGTCCTTGGGCAGAGTTCAAGTTTGCCCTCCCCAAGGCTTCTCTTGCGGTGGTTGCAGCAGCCACCAAGGTGACAGTAGGGAATGGCAAAGATGCCCTCTTTTGGGAAGACCGCTGGCTACATGGCGCGAGGATTCAGGAGTTTGCACCCGGCATATATGATAGAGTAAGGAAGCGAGTAAAGGACACACAGACAGTTTACGAGGCCATCACGCTAGGGTCTTGGACTCGCGATATCGGCCCCGACATGGCTTACGAAACTCTCATGGAGTACCTCGAGACCTGGCAGAGATTGCAGGGGATACAGCTCCAGGAACACACCCCTGACTCCATAGTTTGGGCTTGGGAGCCGAACGGCCAATTCTCGGTCCGTTCCGCCTACGCTGCATAGTTTGCTGGCAGGGAGGTGGCGCCTGCGGCGGACTTTTGTTGGAGATCTAGGGCACCTCTCAAGTGCCGCTTCTTCACCTGGCTGGCCATGAGGAACAGATGCTGGACTTCGGATCGACTGGCCCGACGCGGCCTCCCGCACCAGGATGCATGCCCATTTTGTAACCAAGAGGAGGAAACCATAGACCACATTCTTCTAACGTGTGTGTTCGCCAGGACTGTCTGGAGAACCCTGTGCTCAGCCCTTGGGAAACCGTAGTGGACACCAACTACACAAGACACCCTCAAGGAGTGGTGTGTTGCAAGAACGTCAGGCGTGCACAAGCCGAAGGAGTTGAGGGCGCTTCTTACTCTCGGCCTTTGGGAGCTTTGGAAATACAGGAATGCGGTTGTCTTCGATGGCGCCTCTTCATCACTAGAGGTGGTCGTTAGGCGCGTCGTCGCGAAGGGTAGAGCTTGGCAGCACGCGGGCCTGTTGAAAGGTGAAGTAGACATCACGCTTCAGCTTCTAGCAGGGTGGGCAAGCAGCGAGTAGTCGGGTTAGTTGTTGCGCAGGTGGACTGTCGGCCGCGCTGTGTGCTGATGTGATGTTATGTAGCGTTTAAATCTTTGTAACATCAACGGTGGCTGGGATTCTTCCCCCCTTCTTCTTCTATATAAGATGATACGCACACTCGTGCGTATTCGAGAATTTTTTTTATTAATATAGTTAATTGGTTGTTACAAAATATAAGGATGGTTTCCTCTGTAGTTTTAGCAACATTATGCCATCATCCTCATAGTTTTGTTCTGCACTTGTATTTATTAATGTTCTATTCAGTTTTCTTGTGTGGAAGCGACCAACTAGAAAAGGCAGGACGGTGTTGGAGTTCTGTCGAATATAGTGTACAAGGTAGGTTACAGTTGGACTTGTAGTTGTATTGTGTTTAGATAGGATATGGAGTCGTGTCCAAGTAGGATACTTGTATCTTAGACCTCTCATATATAGCGGGGGTAGACACCACGATGTAACCTATGCCAACATAATAGCACAGGCGCGCAAGGGGGAGCCGGCGGCGTGTGCCGGCGCCCGGGTGGCCGGTGTGCGGTATTATGACGGTGTCACGGGAAGGAGCGCCCGTAGTCAGGCCCCGGGGATGTAGCCATATCGGTGAACCTCGTTAACAAATCTCGGTGTTGTGCTCGTGTGATTGCTTGGTCCTCGGATGATCGACGGTATGCCTCGGATTTATTCTAACAAGTGGTATCATGAGCTAGGTTACGAGGTTATGTCAGTTGATCCAGAGGCGAAGGTATCGTGCAAGAATTAATCGTCGGCGAGATCGGAAGAAACGGCGCGGTCGGAACAACCCCGAGTGGATACGTACTTGGAGTCGGCGAGATCGGGACGTGGCCTACGGCAGCGCGGCAAGGCAGCTGGGCCAAGCAGGTGCGGTCCAGCAGGGACGCGAGCAGGCAGCCCAAGCGGCGGAAGGACGCGTGCAAGGACGGCTAAGTGTAGACTCGATCGGTCGCGGCGTGCAGATTTTAGCGATACGTGTGCAATCGGAAACAGCAACAAAGGCAACGTGCTGAGTGAGATTTGTTTTGAGAAAAAAAGGAGACCGAGTCTCCATGTATGACACGGAAGAGAGGCAGGCAAATCAACCGGCAAAGAAGAAAATCCATCGTGTGTTGTGCATCCGTTCGAAAGCAAGGGCAAGGCAAAGCAATTAGCTAGCATTAGAATATTGTGCAAGGGAGCTACAGGTCACGTGAAGATCAAGATCATTCTTGGTTGGGTTTTGCAATTAGTACACGGAGTGTACCACGTCAGGTTTGGTTCGTGTATTTGAAGGGAGCTCGGTTAATTTTTCACAAGCTCAGCTGTACGATGAATCATGGCGTTCACGGATACTTGGTTTGAGGTGGAGAAGTTCAACAAAACTAAAAACCTTGGGTTATGGCAGACAAGGGTGAAAGATTTGTTAGCACAACAGAGATGCTTGAAGGCGTTGCGGGAAGTCATGTCAGCTAAAATGAAATTATCATGTGATGGATGAAAATTCGCGGAAGATGATTTGGGAGCCTCAAGCGTGTCGTACAGTCGAACGAGTTCGGCTGGGTCGGACTAGACAGTCTGACGGGATCGACGCAAGTCGGTTGGTACAGAAGGCGATGGCGGGATAGGCGACGACGACATAGGTGCGTGATGCTGATGGTGACCGACCTCTGGGCGTGGAAACACGTGGCGCAGGCCCTGAGGGCTTGTGTGCCTTCGACAAGACTATGACGCGGGGTTGATTCAAGGTGGTGTATACACGAAGCTTGAAGTCAATGAGGCGCAAGGGTGGACTGAGCATCTACCATGGAGTCATGTTGAAGGTGGAGCTGGAGTCTGGAGGACTTCACTCGATGCTGATTGAGGGGCTACGGTGTAAGGATCCAGAGAATCGAAGCCTATTCAGCGGGAAAAAGCGAGTGACATGTAGTTCGGACTGGAGCCTAATGGTCTGATGGAAGCGTGAAACTCGTCATCGATCGGTGATGATCGGTGGTACTCTGCAGTGGGGGTTGAGTGGTGTGGTTTCGCGACCCTTGAGACTCGACCGGAACAGCGGAGGCTCGACGCAGTAATAGCGGCGAGGCGTGCGATACGCACGGGGCATGGAGACGGGCCAGGGCTCTGGTGGTCATACATGTGGTGAGACAACTGCGAATTTGACTCGGGATGACTAAAAGCAAGGATGAAATTCCTTCAAGTTTCAGATAGGCGGTCAAGAAAGGAGCGGTGATGTTGAGTTCAGGTAACTCTTATGTGTGACACCCAATATGTGAGTTGTTCACTTTCATGCAGGTCAGTGATCAGTGTGTGATGACGTTGGACTGATACTCTGAAAGTTGGGAGCACCTAGAGTAACAAGAAACTTAATTTTGCTCGAGCTTTGACTGTGGTCAAGAAAAGAAGGGACTACAAGTTGCAGGTGGAGTCACATGGAGTCTTTGGAGTAGCAGCGGTACTCACGGGATAAGATCAAGTCCGATGTACATGGAATATTCGCCAAGGTGGAGTTTGTTGGAGTTGCGTCGAATATAGTGTACAAGGTAGGTTACAGTTGGACTTGTAGTTGTATTGTGTTTAGATAGGATATGGAGTCGTGTCCAAGTAGGACACTTGTATCTTAGGCCTCTCATATATAGCGGGGGTAGACACACGATGTAACCTATGGCAACATAATAGTACAGGCGCGCAAGGAGGAGCCGGCGTCGTGTGCCGGCGCCCGGGTGGCCGGTGAACGGTATTGTGACGGTGTCACGGGAAGGAGCGTCCGTAGTCAGGCCTCGGGGATGTAGCCATATCGATGAACCTCGTTAACAAATCTCGGTGTCGTACTCATGTGATTGCTTGATCCTCGGATGATCGACGGTGTGCTTCGAATTTATTCTAACAGACGGGTTTCTTAATAATGATCATGTTTTGGTGCTACACACAAGAAGTTGCTTGCTCCGAGTTTTATTTCACGAAGCATACTTCAATCTTTGATACAAGTGGACAATAGTGTTACTGTCGCTCTGTATTGGTTGCTGCTGCAGGATTACATGAATCATTTTTCACCAGAATTGTTGTGTCATCCAAGCATTTTACTCTATACAGGTATGCAACTTGGAATCTCCCAAATCAAATTCGTTCCTTTGCTCACTTCAATGGTAATTTCATAGTTTATATTATTATGTAATTCCAAGTTTCTTTCATAGATTCAAATTTATTATGATTAAATTTATATCAAGGAAAAGTTTTCATCATATTTTTGGTAGAATTCTCAATGTTCTATGTGTTTGTCCTTTTTGTTCCATTCAATTAGGCTTGAAATAAGTTTCATTGTTCTTTACTTCGGCAGTGTATTGCCTTGTTGTATCAGTGTGTCGCCAGACCTCATCTCCCACTATGCATGTGTGTTGCTTTAGGAATCGTAGTAAAGGAGATTACAATGTAATTTTGCTAGATTTTTAATGACTTCAGTTCGTTTGAATGTGGGACCTAATAGGCGACACATGTAATAGTATTTTGACTTATCTACTTTTAGTGTAGGAGGCCTATGCGAGCATGGAGAAAACTTTCAAACCATCTAATCGTAAATCCGTTACATGTATAATTTTTTATGTTATAAATCTCTAGGTATCGATTACTTTACATAATTCTAATTTCTAGTTCAACAATTCCTTCCATACTATAACTCAGAAGTCTTCTATGTGTATCATATATTGAGTTTCAGATGGACATTAAGATAGCATTGGAGCACCAACTTAGTTCCAACGTAAATACATGATTCTGGAGTCCCATAGCTGGAAACATTTAGTACTTACCATTTTTCTCATTTCTTACAGTTTTTATTTCCATGGTCCACAAATTAGCTGATTAAGTGCCTGAAAGCAAACCAGTTGCTATATATACTTGAGCTAGCAAATAAGCAAGTACAATATAGTAGAGTCTATGAATGTCTTGAATTTTGTTGTAATATATGTTAACATCCAAATTTTATTTTGCGCATCGTGTAGATTATCTTTCTCTAAATCGGCCTTTTTCAGTTATGAGCAATAATAGTACTACATTAAGATTATAACTTAGGTACAGTTTTTTGCTTTCTAATTCACGAGTGTCTCTGCTATTACTGGAGTGCAGACTCGGAATCTAAGTTTTACCATATGATGCCACGGCAACTGTCTGGCGAACACGACTGAACCTTATAAGCTAGCCTCAAGAACACAAGAGTCCATTCCCTTTGGTTCTGCTGGTCCTGATAAATACTCATGTTGCTTACTACAGTTCCGAGGTATATACAAGAAGCAAGGGTGCCAATCAGGATACAGACTGTTATGCTCAAACTTATTCAACATTATTGCAGAAAGTTTGGTAGTTGCCGGATGAAGTTTTTGAAGAGGATTCAAGTTTCATTTCAATAAAAAGTATTTGATTGACTCTTTGCTGAAATTAATTTCAGCACACTAATGCATGGACGCACGGGTTGCATGCTAGGTGTACTGACCTATTACACATATTCGCATTTATTTTAGTTCACTTTTGTTCTAATACTCTTTGTTTTTCTCTTACACAAGAGATAAGATGTTACTTGCTATATCAATTATGTTGTCATGCCACAGCCTAGTTGCTGGTCGACATTTCAATTTGGATTATATTTAATTCATACAAGTCTAGCGACACCCTTTTCCATGCTAATGTTTTGGTAAGGCTTTTCATGTATCGAATGGAATTGTCGGTCTGTCACTTTCTTACCGCCTGGCTGGTCTTTAATAAAACAAGCAAACAAAACTGAATTATATGATTAGTACATATCCATATTATGTAGGATAGTTTTATTTCATAATTCTAACAAATTATAATCCTTGTTAGCACTCTTATCACATGAATGTGATGAACTCCGTGAGAAATGGATAGGTGCATCAGGCCCACCCAGTTCTTTGTTTCTAAACAAGGTGGCCCTTTAGGCTCTCACCTAATTCTTTATTTCTGAATATGGTGACCCTTTAGTAGAGGCTTGTGAACAGTTTGATAATGCACCATGTATACAATCTATGGCTTATTGCTTATTTTGTCTTGGTAGTACTGATTAGTTGTATTTACAATCTAAATTGTTGTATATATTTTATACCCAGCCAATTTGAATATGTGAAGCATGACTTTACCGTGTGTATATGAGATTTCCTCATATTATAAACTAATTTATGGTTATGTTTATGCAAATTTAATATGTTTCATGTGATAATATATTTATGAAAATTCCTATCATTTAGTTGTGCAAATAGACATGCGCAACAACGCGCGTCATCAGCGATCTAGTGGAGCAAAAAGACTGCGCATTTTGGCAAAGTGTGCATGATTGGTTTCATGAGCAAAAGTACTATGATGTGTACCACACCGGAAGTGATCCATGATCGCAATCCAAAGTCGCTCGACCATCGATGGTACAACATTCAAGAGGTTGTCAATAAGTACTGTGGCTTTTTACAAACAAGTGCATGACTAGTGGCCAAATGGCGCGACACTCCAAGAGCAAGTAAGTTCTGTGGCTTGTTAGTCCACCTTAAGTTCTGTGGCTTGTTACTCCCCCTGTTAGTCATTTGGTCGGATTTGCTCAATGTTGCAACTTGTTGACAATATCATTGTCTTCCTTTGCTAGCCTGCACACGTGTGCACATTGTACCCCAGGACGGAGAAGAAGCACTGATATTGTTGGGAAACGTTGCATGAAAAAACAAAAACAAAATCTACGCACACGCAATGATTTATCCATGGAGATGCATAGCAATGAGAGGGAGAGTGTGTCTATGTGCCCTCGTAGACCGTAAGCGGAAGCGTTTCATAATGCGGTTGATGTAGTCAAACTTTCTTCGCGCTCCATCGATCGAGTACTGAACGTACGACACCTCCGAGTTCTGCACACATTCAGCTCGGTGACGTCCCTCGCCTTCTTGATCCAGCAAGGTGTCGAGGTAGTAGATGAGTTTCGTCAGCACGACAGCATGGTGACGGTGATGGTGAAGTGATCCTTGCAGGGCTTCGCCTAAGCACTACGAAAATATGATCGAGGTTGTAAACTGTGGAGGAGGGCGCCGCACATGGCTAACAATTGATGTTGTGTGTTCTACGTGCCCCATCTCGACATATATATAGGTGGGAGGGGAGGAGAGGCAGCCAGGGAGCGCCCCAAGTAGGATCCGAATCCTACTTGGGGTTTCCCCAAGTGGCGCCCCCTTTCCTTTTCCCACTGGAGAAGAAAGGAAGGGGGAAGAAAAGAAGGAAGGGGGGCCGAACCCCCTCTTCTCCTTCTCCTATTCGGCCACCTGACATAGGGGGGCACCATCCCTTGTGGGCTGGTGTGCTCCCCTCTCATGGCCCATATACCCCCCCCCCCCCGAGGGGGGGGGGAGGGGGGTTTGGTAACCCCCCGGTACTTTGATAAATACCTGATACACTCCGGAACACTTCTGGTGTTCGAATACTATCATCCTATATATCGATCTTTACCTCTCGATCATTTTGAGACTCCCCGTCATGTCCGTGATCTCATCCGGGACTCCGAAAAACATTCGGTAACCAAATCACATAACTCATATGATACAATATCGTCATCGAATGTTAAGCGTGCGGACCCTACAGGTTCGAGAACTATGTAGACATGACTGAGACACCTCTCCAGTCAATAATCAATAGCAGAACCTAGATGCTCATATTGACTCCTACCTATTCTACGAAGATCTTTATCGGTCGAACCGTTATGACAACATACGTAATTCCCTTTGTCCATCGGTATGTTACTTGCCTGAGATTCGATCGTAGGTATCTACATACCTAGTTCAATCTCATTACCGGCAACTCTCTTTGCTCATTTCGTAATATATCACCTCATGACTAACTCCTTAGCTGTTTGCTTGCAAGCTTATGATGTGTATAACCGAGAGGGCCCAGAGATAACTCTCCGATACTCAAAGTGACAAATCCTAATCCCGATCTATGCCAACTCAACAAACACCTTCGGAGATACATGTACAACATCTTTATAATCACCCAGTTACGTTGTGACGTTTGATAGCACACAAGGTATTCCTCCGGTATCCGGGAGTTGCATAATCTCATAGTCGAAGGATTATGTATTTGACATAAAGAAAGCAATGACAATAAAACTGAATGATCAATATGCTAAGCCAACGGATCGGTCTTGTCCATCACATCATTCTCATAATGATGTGATCCTGTTATCAAATGACAACTCATGTCCATGGTTAGGAAACCCTAACCATCTTTGACCAATGAGCTAGTCAAGTAGAGGATCACTAGGGACACGATGTTTGTCTATGTATTCACACATGTATTCAGGTTTCCGATCAATACAATTACAACATGAATAATAAACATTTAACATGAACAAGGAAATATAAAATAACAACTTTATTATTGCCTCTAGGGCATATTTGCTTCAGTCTCCCACTTGCACTAGAGTCAATAATCTAGATTACATTGTAATGATTCTAATACCCATGGAGTCTTGGTGCTGATCATGTTTTGCTCATGGAAGAGGCTTAGTCAATGGGTTTGCTACATTCAGATCCGTATGTATTTTGCAAATCTCTATGTCTCCCTCCTTGACTTGATCACGGATGGAGTTGAAGCATCTCTTGATGTGTTTGGTTCTTTTGTGAAATCTGGATCCCTTCGCTAAGGCAATTGCTCCAGTATTGTCACAAAAGATTTCCATTGGACCCGATGCACTAGGTATTACACGTAGATCGGATATGAACTCCTTCATCCAGACTCCTTCATTTGCCGCTTCCAAAGCAGCTATGTACTCCGCTTCACATGTAGATCCCGCCATGACGCTCTACTTGGAACCGCACCAACTGACAGCTCCACCATTCAATATAAATATGTATCCGGTTTGTGACTTAGAATCATCCGGATCAGTGTCAAAGCTAGCATCGACGTAACCATTTACGACGAGCTCTTTGTCACCTCCATAAACAAGAAACATGTCCTTAGTCCTTTTCAGGTACTTCAGGATGTTTCTTGACCACTGTCCAGTGATCCACTCCTGGATTACTTTGGTACCTCCCTGCCAAACTTATAGCAAGGCACACATCATGTCTGGTACACAGCATAGCATACATGATAGAACCTATGGCTGAGGCATAGGGAATGAGTTTCATTTTCTCTCTATCTTTTGCAGTGGTCGGGCATTGAGTCTGACTCAACTTCACACCTTGTAAAACAGTTAAGAACCCTTTCTTTGATTGATCCATTTTGAACTTCTTCAAAAATTTATCAAGGTATGTGCTTTGTGAAAATCCTGTTAAGCGTCTTGATCTATCTCTATAGATCCTGATGCCCAATATATAAGCAGCTTCACCGAAGTCTTTCATTGAAAAACTCTTATTCAAGTATCCTTTTATGCTATCCAGAAATTCTACATCATTTCCAATCAACAATATGTCATCCACATATAATATTAGAAATACTACAGAGCTCCCACTCACTTTCTTGTAAATACAGGCTTCTACGAAAGTCTGTATAAAAGCATATGCTTTGATCATCTCATCAAAGCGTATATTCCAACTCCGAGATGCTTGCACCAGTCCATAGATGGATCATTGGGGCTTGCACACTTTGTTAGCACCTTTAGGATTGACAAAACCTTCTGGTTGCATCATATATAACTCTTCTTTAAGAAATCCATTAAGAAATGCAGTTTTGACATCCATGCTACCTCTTGAGCATGTGTTGGTTTTCTCTTGAAGAGGAAAGGGTGATGCAGCAAAGTAGCGTAAGTATTTCCCTTAGTTTTTGAGAACCAAGGTATCAATCCAGTAGGAGACAACACACAAGTCACCTAGTACCTGCACAAACAATCAAGAACCTCGCAACCAACACGATGAAGGGGTTGTCAATCCCTTCACGGTCACTTGCAAAAGTGAGATCTGATAGAGATAGTAAAGTAAATATTTTTGGTATTTTTGTTGTATAGATTGGAAAGTAAAGATTGCAAAATAGTAAACAAGATGAGATATAAATAAAAGAGATGCAATATAATAAGAAAGAGACCCGAGGGCCATAGGTTTCACTAGTGGCTTCTCTCAAGATAGCATGTATTACGGTGGGTGAACAAATTACTGCCGAGCAATTGATAGAAAAGCGCATAGTCATGAAGATATCTAAGGCAATGATCATGAATATAGGCATCACGTCCGTGTCAAGTAGATCGAAACAATTCTGCATCTACTACTATTACTCCACACATCGACCGCCATCCAGCATGCATCTAGAGTATTAAGTTCATAAGGACAGAGTAACGCTTTAAGCAAGATGACATGATGTAGAGGGATAAACTCAAGCAATATGATATAAACCCCATCTTTTTATCCTCGATGGAAACAATACAATATGTGCCTTGCTGCCCCTACTGTCACTGGGAAAGGACACCGCAAGATTGAACCCAAAGCTAAGCACTTCTCGCATTGCAAGAAAGATCAATCTAGTAGGCCAAACTAAACTGATAATTTGAAGAGACTTGCAAATATATCAAATCATGCATATAAGAATTCAGAGAAGAACCAAATAATATTCATATATAATCTTGTTCATAAACCCACAATTCATCGGATCTCGGCAAACACACCGCAAAAGAGTATTACATCAAATAGATCTCCAAGAACATCGAGGAGAACTTTGTATTGAGAATCAAATAGAGAGAAGAATCCATCTAGCTAATAACTATGGACCCGAAGGTCTGTGGTAAACTACTCACGCTTCATCGGAGAGGCTATGGTGTTGACGTAGAAGCCCTCCATGATCGATTCCCCCTCCGGCAGATCGCCGAAAAAGGCCCCAAGATGGGATCTCATGGGTACAGAAGGTTGCGGCGGTGGAAAAGTGGTTTTGTGGCTCTCTACGATTGATCTGGGGTATAAGAGTATATATAGGCGGAAGAAGTACGTTGGTGGAGCTACGTGGGGCCCACGAGGGTGGGGGCGCGCCTACCCCCCTGGGCGCGCCCTCCTGCCTCGTGGCTGCCTCATGGAGTTCCAAATTTCAACTCCAAGTCTTATGGTTTTCTTTCGGTCTAAGAAAGATCATCCCGAAGGTTTCATGCCGTTTGGATTCCGTTTGGTATTCCTTTTCCGCAAAACTCTAAAATAGGCAAAAAAAAACAGAAACTGGCACTGGGCCTCCGGTTAATAGGTTAGTCCCAAAAATAATATAAAAGAGCATATTAAAGCCCATTAAACATCCAAAACAAATAATATAATAGCATGGAACAATAAAAAATTATAGATATGTTGGAGACGTATCAAGCATCCCCGAGCTTAATTCCTGCTCGTCCTCGAGTAGGTAAATGATAAAAATAGAATTTTTGATGTGGAATGCTACCTAACATAATTATCAATGTAATTTTCTTTATTGTGGCATGAATGTTTAGATCCGAAAGATTCAAGACAAAAGTTTGATATTGACATAAAAATAATAATACTTCAAGCATACTGCTAATAAAGCAATCATGTCTTCTCAAAATAACATGGCCAAACAAAGCTATCTCTACAAAATCATACAGTTTGGCTATGCTCTATCTTCATCACACAAAATATTTAAATCATGCACAACCCCGATGACAAGCCAAGCAATTTTTTCATACTTTTGATGTTCTCAAACTTTTTCAATCTTCATGCAATACATGAGCGTGAGCCATGTATATAGCACTATAGGTAGAATAGGATGGTGGTTTCGAAGAAGACAAAAAGGAGAAGATAGTCTCACATCAACTAGGCGTATCAATGGGCTATGGAGATGCCCATCAATGCCCATCAATATATATCAATGTGAGTGAGTAGGGATTGCCATGCAACGGATGCACTAGAACTATAAGTGTATGAAAGCTCAAAAAGAAACTAAGTGGGTGTGCATCCAACTTGCTTGCTCACGAAGACCTAGGGCATTTTGAGGAAGCCCATCATTGGAATATACAAGCCAAGTTCTATAATGAAAAATTCCCACTAGTATATGAAAGTGACAACATAGGAGACTCTCTATCATGAAGAGCATGGTGCTATTTTGAAGCACATGGAAAAAGGATAGTAGCATTGTCCCTTCTCTCTTTTTCTCTCATTTTTTATTTTTTATTTGGGCCTTTCTCCCTTTTTATGGCCTCTTTTTTTTGTAGGAGTCTCATCCTGACTTATGGGGGAATCATAGTCTCCATCATCCTTTCCTCACGTGGGACAATGCTCTAATAATGATGATCATCACACTTTTAGTTACTTACAACTAAAGAATTACAACTCGATACTTAGAAACAAATATGACTCTGTGTGAATGCCTCCGGCGGTGTACCGGGATGTGCAATGAATCAAGAGTGACATGTATGAAAAATTATGAACGGTGGCTTTGCCACAAATACGATGTCAACTACATGATCATGCAAAGCAATATGACAATGACAGAGCGTGTCATAATAAACGAAACGGTGGAAAGTTGCATGGCAATATATCTCGGAATGGCTATGGAAATGCCATAATAGGTAGGTATGGTGGCTGTTTTGAGGACGGTAAATGGTGGGTTTATGGTACCGGTGAAAGTTGCACGGTACTAGAGAGGCTAGCAATGGTGGAAGGGTGAGGGTGCGTATAATCCATGGACTCAACATTAGTCATAAAGAACTCACATACGTATTGCAAAAATTTATTAGTTGTCGAAACGAAGTACTACGCGCATGCTCCTAGGGGGATAGATTGGTAGGAAAAGACCATTGCTCGTCCCCGACCGCCACTCATAAGGAAGACAATCAATAAATAAATCATGCTCCAACTTCATCACATAACGGTTCACCATATGTGCATGCTACAGGAATCACAAACTCTAACACAAGTATCTCTCAAATTCACAACTACTCAACTAGCATGACTCTAATATCACCATCTTCATATCTCAAAACAATCATAAGGAATCAAACTTCTCATAGTATTGAATGCACTTTATATGAAAGTTTTTATTATACCCATCTTGGATGCCCTTCATATTAGGACTAATTTTATCGCCAAAGCAAATTACCATGATGTTCTAAAAGACTCTCAAAATAATATAAGTGAAGCATGAGAGATCAATAATTTCTATAAAATAAAACCACCACCGTGCTCTAAAAAGATATAAGTGAAGCACTAGAGCAAAATTATCTAGCTCAAAGGGTATAAGTGAAGCACATAGAGTGTTCTAATAAATTCCGATGCATGCATGTCTCTCCCAAAAGGTGTGTATAGCAAGGATGATTTGTGGTAAATCTTGATAACCCACAAGTATAGGGGATCAATTGTAGCCTCTTTTGATAAGTAAGAGCGTCGAACCCAACGACGAGCTAAAGGTAGAACAAATATTCCCTCAAGTTCTATCGACCACCGATACAACTCTACGCACACTTGGCGTTCGCTTTACCTAGAACAAGTATAAAACTAGAAGTACTTTGTAGGTGTAACGGGATAGGTTTGCAAGAATATAAAGAGCACGTAACATACGGCTCCTCTAGGGATGGGGGTAGGCCCAGCCCAGGCTTGTGCGGTTAAGGTTGTTGTACACGACCTCAGTTGAGCATTCAGTTAGAGGCGGCGATCGCAGGTTAAACTGGGAGCTGTTTTAGGTAAAGAAGCAACAAAGTTAGTATAGCAAGTGTGGAAAAGTGGTGGTAGGAGTTGCGAAATTGTCCCTAAGCAATTGACTACTTTACTAGACCGATAGCAAGTTTTATGCGGGAGAAGCCACTGCTAGCATGTCATCCCTGATTTGGAATTCTATGCACTTATGACTGGAACTATTAGCAAGCATCCGCAACTACTAACGTTCATTAAGGTAAAACCCAACCATAGCATTAAGATATATTGGTCCCCCTTCAATCCCGTATGCATCAATTTCTATGCTAGGTTGAAGCTTCTTTCACTCTTGCCCTCCAATACATAGTCCTATCAACATACAACTAACTCTATGGTGTGATCCACGTGCGCACTCATATGATGGGCACCAAAGGACAACAACATAACCACAAGCAAATTAAACCAATCATAGCAATTCAGCGATTACCGATAGGACAATGAAAATCTACTCAGACATCATAGGATGGCAACACATCATTGGATAATAATATGAAGCATAAAGCACCATGTTTAAGTAGAGGGTACAACAGGTTGCGGGAGAGTGTACCGCTGTAGATAGATGGGGGAAGGTGATGAAGATGTTGGTGAAGATGACGGAGGTGTTGGTGTAGATCGCCGTCACAGGATGATGGCCCCGGCGGCGTTCCGGCGCCACCGGGAGAGAGGGGGAGAGAGAGAGAGAGCCCATTCTTCTTCTTCCTTGACCTTCTCCCTAGATGGGAGAAGGGTTCCCCTCTAGTCCATGGCCTCCATGGTGGCGGAGGGGCGAGAGCCCCTCCGAGATTGGATCCGTCTCTCTGTCTCTCTATTTCTGCATTCCAGATTCTGGCCTTTCACCGTTTCTTATATTCCCGGAGATCCATAACTTGATTGGGCTGAAATTTTAACACGATTTGTATACGGATATTGGCTTTCTTGCGGCGAAAGAACAGCACCAACACCTTATGGGGTGGCCACGAGGGTCAGGGGTGCGCCCAACCCCCTGGGGCGTGCCCCCCTGCCTCATGGCTCCCTCGGGCATCGTCTCGCGTTGATTCTTCTTCCCCAAAATCACATATATTCCAAAAAAATCTTTGTAAGTTTTTATCCCGTTTGGACTCCGTTTGATATGGATTTTCATTGAAACAAAAAACATGCAACAAACAGGAACCGGCACTGGGCACTGGATCAATATGTTAATCCCAAAAATAGTATAAGAAGTTGCCGGAAGTATATGAAAGTTGTATAATATTGGCTTGGAACAATCAAAAATTATAGATACGACAGAGACGCATCAGCATCCCAAGCTTAATTCCTGCTCGTCCTCGAGTAGGTAAATGATAAAAAAGATAATTTTTGATGTGGAATGCTACCTAGCATAATATTAATCATGTAATTTAATCATGGCATGAATATTAAGACATGAGTGATTCAAAGCAATAGTCTATCATTTGACATTAAGACAATAATACTTCAAGCATACTGAGGGAGTCCTGGATTAGGGGGTGTTTGGATAGCCGGACTATACCTTTAGCCGGACTCCTGGACTATGAAGATACAAGATTGAAGACTCTGTCCCGTGTCCGGGAGGGACTTTCCTTGGCGTGGAAGGCAAGCTTGGCGATACGGATATGTAGATCTCCTACCATTGTAACCGACTCTATGTAACCCTAACCCTATCCGGTGTCTATATAAACCGGAGGGTTTTAGTCCGTAGGACAACATACACATCAACAATCATACCATAGGCTAGCTTCTAGGGTTTAGCCTCTTCGATCTCGTGGTAGATCTACTCTTGTACTACCCATATCATCAATATTAATCAAGCGGGACGTAGGGTTTTACCTCCATCTAGAGGGCCCGAACCTGGGTAAAACTTCGTGTCCCTTGCCTCCTGTTACCATCCGGCCTAGACGCACAGTTCGGGACCCCCTACCCGAGATCCGCCGGTTTTGACACCGACACATACTAATAAAGTAATCATGTCTTCTCAAAATAACATGGCCAAAGAAAGTTCATCCCTACAAAATCATATAGTTTGGCTATGCTCCGTTTTCGTCACACAAAATGTTCAAATCATGCACAACCCCGATGACAAGCCATGCAATTGTTTCATACTTTAGTATTCTCAAACTTTTTCAACCTTCAGGTAATACATGAGCGTGAGCCATGGATATAGCACTATAGGTGGAATAGAATATGATGGTGGAGGTTGTGTGGAGAAGACAAAAAGGAGAAAGTCGCACATAGACGCGGCTAATCAACGGGCTATGGAGATGCCCATTGTCGGTGTCAAAACCGGCGGATCTCGGGTAGGGGGTCCCGAACTGTGCGTCTAGGTTGGATGGTAACAGGAGGCAGGGGACACGATGTTTTACCGAGGTTCGGGCCCTCTTGATGGAGGTAAAACCCTACGTCCTGCTTGATTAATATTGATGATATGGGTAGTATAAGAGTAGATCTACCACGAGATCAGAGAGGCTAAACCCTAGAAGCTAGCCTATGGTATGATTGTTGTTTGTCCTACGGACTAAAACTCTCCGGTTTATATAGACACCGGAGAGGGCTAGGGTTACACAGAGTCGGTTACAATGGTAGGGGATCTACATATCTGTATCGCCAAGCTTGCCTTCCACGCCAAGGAAAGTCCCTTCCGGACATGAGACGAAGTCTTCAATCTTGTATCTTCATAGTACAGGAGTCCGGCCGAAGGTATAGTCCGGCTATCCAGGCACCCCCTAATCCAGGACTCCCTCAGTAGCCCCTGAACCAGGCTTCAATGACGACGAGTCCGGCAGGCAGATTGTCTTCGGCATTACACGGCGGGTTCCTCCTCCAAGTACTTCATAGAAGATTTTGAACACAAAGGTAGTGTCCGGCTCTGAAAAATAAGTTTCCACATATTGCCATAGAGAGAATAATATTTACACAAATCTAATCTGCTGACGTATTCTGTAGCGTGACATCACACCATGGCCAAGTCTTTATTCGAATCGTTTTACTGTCCCACCTCAGCGCATTTAGTGAGGCGGTTTCCTTGGCACGTCTTGTTAAAGCAGAGATCGTGTCCCTTTATTTCGGGATTCTCATCAATACGGGTGTGGGTAATCCAACTGCGCCATTGACTACGGCGCTTGGGAGATAAGCGAGTTTTACCAGGCTGGTGGGGACGCATAGTCGCGTCCGCCCATATAAGGGGATAAGGATCCACCTTTTCATCAACGCCTTCTTCCTCCTTTGCCTATCCATTTCCGCGCACTCGAGCTCCAGCGCCCAAGTCCGCACACCCCCACCTCAACCTTCTCCAGCCATGTCCGGAGCGGGAGGCAAGTGGATGGTCTCCTCCATCACGGAGGGACACATCAAAAGACTGAGGAAGGTCGGATACTTGTCTAACGACATTACGCACCGGCTTCCCGAAGAGGGGCAGCTCATCCCCACCCCTAGGCCCCATGAGAGGGTGGTGTTCCTCCCCCATTTCCTCTGCGGACTGGGCTTCCCTCTCCACCCATTTGTCCGGGGGCTCATGTTCTACTATGGCATGGATTTCCATGATCTGGCCCCGAATTTTGTCCTCAACATCTCGGCGTTTATCGTCGTGTGCGAGGCTTTCTTCCGCATCCGCCCCCATTTGGGCCTATGGCTCAAGACTTTCAATGTCAAGCCGAAGGTGGTGCGCGGCACCCAAGCGGAGTGCGGAGGCGCCATGGTGGGCAAGATGCCCAACGTCCTATGGTTTGAGGGCTCCTTCATGGAATCCCTAAAGGGGTGGCAGTCGGGGTGGTTTTACATCACCGAGCCACGCGACCCTGAATGGTTCGCAGCCCCCGAGTTCCGATCCGGACCCCCTACACGGCTCGCCTCCTGGAAAGAGACAGGCCTGTCGTGGGGTAAAAAAGGAGAGCTGACCAGACTCCAAACATGCGTCCAAACCCTGGTGTACAGGAATCTCAAACCTGCCAACATAGTCCAGGTTATGCTCATCCGTCGGATCCTCCCGTGTCAACAACGGGCTTTCAACCTGTGGGAGTTCAACCCGGCGCGACACCGAACTCTGAGCAGGCTCTTCGACACGACGTACGAAGATGCCTGGAAGGTGCTTTTCAAGGGCGCCGAGGCCCCCGCATCCGCTACCGAGGATCGCGGGTTCAGCACGCAGCGTCACGCTTGTGCGGTAAGCTGCTTTCACCTTTTACAGGGTATTAGTTTTTCATAGTTTGACTCCATGCGGGATCTAAGTTCCCTTACCTTTGACAGGATTGGCAGGAGACGTCCGGCTCCTTTGCCCGAAGGCCCAGCGGACGCTCGCTTGGCGAAGCTGCTGGTTCCGACACCTTACGTGGTGCCAGAGAAGAAGGCCAAGAAGAAGGCCACGGGGACTCGAAAGAGTGCCCGGCGCCAGGAGGTGTCGGATTCACCATCCGACGACTCCAAGGCGCACTCCTCCCATGAAGACGAGGAGGAGGAAGAAGAGACCTCTCCCCCCCAGCGGGGGGAGGGAAGAAAAGGAAGGCCGCCCCAACCGGGGAGGCCGAAGGGTCCAAGAGGGGGGAAACCCCTCCTTTGGACTACTCCACCAACGTCGACGACGGCGAAGAGGAGTGGCCGCACAGGGCCAAGCCCCTGGTGAAATCGTAAGTATCCAGATACCAGAGTGATTCATAGTATTCCCCCATTGCACAGATTTTCCTTACGTCGAACATGATTGTGCAGTCCGCCCAAGGCCGGGCTCGACGAGTCATCGAGCAGCTCCCTGGACTCGTTGGATGTGAATTTGCTTCCGACGGCTTCCTCCCTCACCCTACGGACGGCGCCGAGGTGGCATCCCAATAGGTTCCAAGCCAGGAGGAGGTGGTCCTGGAGGCGCCGCAAGGCAACCTCCCGGACTCCATGCATAAAGGGGATAGAACCCCCAAGGTCTCCAAGTCCGGCCATGAGCCGGACACCGCGCCGGAACCTTCAACGGTTCCGGACTCCGGCAGGCAGCCTCCTTCCAAGAGGAGCAAGCCTACCGAGCCGGTGACCTCCGTCCAACCGGAGGCACCGGACAATTTGCTGGAGACGCTTAACAGACCTCCATCGACGAGGAGCACGCACTATTATGAGTGTGGTGATCCAAAAGGTTCGGTCCGCCAAGAGCGGACTGGCTGAAGCCTGTGCCAGCCTTCTAACAGGCTTTGAGGTAAGTAAAGAATATGTAAAAATATTACCGCATAGACAGTAGCCCCTGATGCTCTGTTCGGCGTTCGGAAAGAAAAGCCAAATAGAGGATCTAATAATCACAGGAGTCTAACATAATCGAGTCAATATGCGTATGCAGGCTTCGCTGCTGGCCTCCGCCGCACTGACTGCGGAGATGGATACGCTAAAGCAGAACCTCGAGCGGTTCGAGCAAGAGCTCGGCCTAGCCAAGCAGCAGCTCGAGGAGAAGGAAGGTAAGAAATACCTTATTGAAATATGTGAAAGGTGCAATTGCAAAAAGTGACAGGATTAACGCGGCTATTGTAGGGGCCATGACTAAGGTGTCGACCCTTAATCAAGCGTTGTCCGAGGCCGAAAAGAAGACAGCCATGGAGCGCACCAGGCGGGAGAAGCATGAGATGCAGGTTAGCGAGGTGCGGCAAGAGCTCCAGGATCTCATGAAAAAACATGACAGTTTGGAGCTTGACTCGAAGATGCGAGAGTCTGAGCTCGCGGCGGCCATTGAAGATGCCAAGTCTGCCAAGGCCGAAGCCCAGAAGGCCCTCCAGGAGGTTGAGGCAATAAAAAAGATAGCGGCGGGTAAGGCATTCTTTATGCAAAGCAAGCACGTAAAAGTGAATTACTTGTCACTTACCCGAATCCGGAGCTCTCCAGGAGCATTCACAGACTTGCCCCGTAGAGTGTTGGATGCCACCGCCTTCTACCGCGCCGAGGAGGGAAGCTCGACAGAGAAGGTGTTCTGGTCTCAGTATGCTGAGGCCGAACACCTGGTGCCCTTAAGCGACCAGCTGAAACAGCTGGTCGAGCTCCATAAGGTGGCCGAACAGGCCATGAAGGGCCTCATAGTCTGGCTGTGGCCTGGAGAGGCCATATCTGGGAGCTACTTCGGGCTGGTGAGGCGGCTGGTGGAGGCCTGTCCAAGGCTCGAAGTCATCAAGCGCTCCGTATGCATCGAGGGTGCCCGTAGGGCGCTTGCCTGTGCGAAGGTGCACTGGGCAAGCTGGATGCTGAGAAGCTTGTGAAGGACGGGCCACCGCCGGGCAAGGAGCATCGCAAGACCAAGTTGTATTATGAGAGTGTTCTGAAGGGTGCCCGCCTTGTGGCGGATGAATGTTCCATGAATGTAATTTTTCAGTGAACTCGCTCGTTTTGTCCTGTGCGCTGAAAACTTGTTCATGTGGGCTAAGCAATGCTTTTTGAATTTAAAATATTGCCTTCTATGCGGCCGTTTATCAAATTTGAGAGATGGCGAGTCGTCGGCTTCTGCCCCCATGGCACGAGTGCTGGGGTGTTCGGGATAAACATGAACGCTCCTTTTCCCATTCTTGGGTCCTTCGAGGGAGGCGCTCAACACAACGAACAAGGCAATCGGACTATAGTGCTTGAACACTCTCACTTAGCCATAGAATTCTATAATTTTAAATTTCAGTGAAGCCCCTAGTGTTCGGAAGACCGAGTTCGGGGCGCTATCCACGTCTAAGACGGACAAAGCCGACTCTTCGCTCTAAGCGGCATAAGTCTTTAGGGACTCGAAAACCTCTCGAACAGCGACCAGCTCTCGCCTCATCATGACGGTCAGTTTTAGCTTTCTCTACTGAGGTGCTTAGCCCTGCTCAACTGGGGCACAATCGCAGTAGTTCTCCTAGTGCTACCTTAGCCGATATGACGGAACGTAAGGTACCAAAACATAGGAGCCGGGCAAACCGAACTATTGACCCAAGACATGATTCGGAGCCGATGCATATAATGCTATAAGTTCGGGGTGCCGCACTTGTGAAAGTGTTCGGACTTCTCACACCATGTTGTGGGGTACTTAAGCCCCTGGCGTATTGGCCGTACCAAAGTGTAAGGGTGCAACATGTCATTAATGAACATATATTCATAAAAAAGAGGTAATGCAATAATAGACAGAAGCTATGCATTGTTTATTTAAAAAAGCTGCAATCAAAGCACAACGATACAAATAGTGTGATAAGCAAAAGATGGGACTATCAAATATGTCCTTTCCAGGGGCGAGCTGCGGAATGTTATGTGAAACAGGTATACTGCTCGTTATAGAGACCACCTTAGAGTTCCGTAGTGTGGCGTAGCTTTCTGCTTCCCTGGTTGTATTGTTTGTGCGGCAATTGTATTGCCGGACAAGCCTTCTGAAGAATGGAGTCCTGAAAATAAGAGAAAAATTAAGAAATCGGCAGCCCCTAGTGCGGTTTAAGCCGCGTTTCGGGCGTGCCGTGATGGTGCCCCTCCCCCTGTGCCCATGGTATTTCTAGAGCATCATTATGTACGCGCAACACTGGTTTCGCAAGTTCGCGAGGGCTGGGGTTGGGGCCGCATTGCTACGCTTGCTCGGAACGTGCCAGGCGGTCTTGTTGTAGGTCAATCCGGGCGCGCTTGATGGTGTCCGGACGTTTAATGGACGGACTAGACAATTGCCTTGAGAGGCTGCTTTGTACTTCCGCTACGATAGCCACCGTATGCTCCTCCGTTCGGAGAGAGCGTTCGGTGTTTCCATTGACCGTGATGACGCCTCGAGGGCCTGGCATCTTGAGCTTGAGGTATGCGTAGTGCGGCACCGCATTGAACTTGGCAAATGCGGTTCGCCCGAGGAGTGCGTGATAGCCACTGCGGAACGGGACTATGTCGAAGATTAACTCCTCGCTTCGGAAATTATACGGAGATCCGAAGACCACTTCAAGTGTAACTGAGCCTGTACAATTGGCTTCTACACCTGGTATGACGCCTTTAAAGGTCGTTCTGGTGGGTTTAATCCTCGAGGGATCGATGCCCATTTTCCGCACTGTATCCTGATAAAGCAGGTTCAGGCTGCTACCGCCGCCCATAAGGACTCTAGTGAGGTGAAATCCGTCAATAATTTGGTCTAGAACCAATGCGGCGAATCCGCCATAACGGATGCTAGTGGGGTGGTCCCTTCGATCAAAAGTGATCGGGCAGGAAGACCATGGGTTGAACTTTGGGGCGACTGGCTCCATCGCGTATACGTCCCTTAGCACACACTTCCGCTCCCTCTTGGGGACGTGGGTTGCGTATATCATGTTCACCGTCCACACTTGTGGGGGAAAACCTTTCTGTCCACTGTTGTTCGGCGGCCGGGGCTCCTCCTCGTCATCGCTATGCAGCCCCTTGTCTCTGCTTTCGGTATTTAACTTGCCTGCCTGCTTGAACTCCCAACAATCCCTGTTGGTGTGATTGGCTGGTTTCTTGGGGGTGCCATGTATCTGGCATGAGCGGTCGAGTATTCGGTCCAAACTGGACGGGCCTGGAGTGTTTCTTTTGAATGGCTTTTTCCGCTGACCAGGATTAGAGCCTTTGAATCCGGCATTAACTGCCGTATCCTCAGTATTGTCGCTGTTAATGCGGCGCTTTTGCTTGTTGCGACACGACCTACCACTGATGTCCTTGGTATCTGAATTACCAGGGCTCTTGGTCATGTCATTGCTGCGAGCTAGCCAGCTGTCTTCTCCCGCACAAAAGCGGGTCATAAGTGTCGTGAGGGCTGCCATAGATTTCGGCTTTTCGTGTCCTAGGTGCCGTGCAAGCCACTCGTCACGGATGTTATGCTTGAAGGCTGCTAGGGCCTCTGCGTCCAGACAGTTGACGATTTGATTTTTCTTGGTTAGGAACTGTGTCCAGAATTGTCTGGCCGATTCCTCTGGCTGCTGAATTATGTGGTTTAGGTCATCGGCGTCTGGTGGTCGCACATAAGTGCCCTGGAAATTGTCGAGGAATGCAGCTTCCAGGTCCTCCCAACAACCAATTGATTCTGCTGGCAAGCTGTTGAGCCAATGCCGAGCTGGTCCTTTAAGCTTGAGCGGGAGGTATTTGATGGCGTGTAGGTCATCACCGCGGGCCATGTGGATATGAAGGATATAGTCCTCGATCCATACCGCAGGATCTATTGTGCCATCGTATGATTCGATGTTCACAGGTTTGAAACCCTCGGGGATTTGATGATCCATTACTTCATCTGTGAAGCATAGTGGGTGTGCGGCGCCTCTGTATTAGGCTACATCATTACGCAGCTCAAACGAGCTTTGTCTACTGTGTTCGGCCCGGCCAGATTTACTGTATCCGGCGTGACGAGTACCGTCTCGTGCCGTGGGGCGCCCACATGATCCGTAGATCGATCTTGTTTGCCTTGCCTTATCCTCCAATATATCTCGCAGGTCTGGCGCATTTTCCCATGCCTTGGTAGTTTTTGAGCGGCGCCGGGGTGCGGCTTGAGTGGAGGGCCGAGAGGCCTCTTTGTCGCGGCCACGGGGTGGCCAGTCGGCCGCATCATGCGCTGGTGATGTAGGTTTAGGTGCTTCCTCCTCTAATTGGGGTAGCAACCTGCGCTTTGGGTAGCACTTGGAGGGGCGTTCGCGTTCATACTCTTCGGCCGCAAGGACTTCAGTCCATCTATCGGCTAGCAAATCTTGATCAGCTCTAAGCTGTTGCTATTTTTTCTTGAGGCTGCTCGCCGTGGCCATAAGCCTGCGTTTGAAACGCTCTTGTTTGACGGGATCCTCCGGCACGACAAATTCATCGTCGTCAAGGCTTGCCTAGTCTTCGGAGGGAGGCATATAATTATCGTCCTCGACCTCTCTGTCTGCCGCTCTCTCATGAGGGCTGGCTTCTCTATCCTCCTGTGCTAAATCTTGTTGGAGGTGGTTGTATTCGGCATTGTCCGGGGTGTTATTATCCCCCATGCCAGAGTCACCGTTTTTGTTTTGGCGGGATTTAGAGCGGCGCCGCTGACGCCGGCGCTTAGGCTTCTTCTTGGAGGGGTCATCCTCCGCTGTTCCATCGCCATTGCCTTCTTTTGGGGTGTCCACCATGTATATATCATATGACGAGGTGGCTTTCCAGTGCCCTATAGGCGCTGGTTCTTGATCGTCTCCTGCATCGGCGTCCATACCGTCGATGTCTTTGGAGTCGAAGTCGAGCATGTCGGTTAAATCATCGACAATGGCTACGAAGTGGGTGGTGGGTGGGCTTTGAATTTCTTCATCATCCGCCTCCCAACCTTGCCGACCATAGTTCGGCCAGGGCTCTCCTGAAAAAGAGAGAGACTTTAGTGAATTCAGAATATCGCCGAAGGGCGAGTGCCGAAAGATGTCCGCGGCGGTGAACTCCATGATCGGCGCCCAATCGGGTTTGTTTGGTCGGGGCGCAGAGGGCTCGGAGTCCGGAGAGGAGTCCGGCTCCTTGGAGTCATGGGCTTCGCAGAGAATAGGCTGGTGTTCGACTCGATCGCCGTAGATTGCAGCCCCCGTGGCGGTGTCTAACCACCCATCCTCGGTTGGTGTGATCGGCTCCGAGCTAGGGGTCGGAGCGGACACGGGTGCGGTCTCCAGGGCACTGTTCGGCGACAGAGCTAAATCATGCCCATCGTGACAGTGCGGCGCGCTCGGCTGTGGCTCGAATCCGTCGAAGATCAAGTCTCCGCGGATGTTGGCCGTGTAGTTCAAACTTCCAAATCTGACATGATGGCCAGGGGCGTAGCTTTCGATCTGCTCCAGATGACCAAGCGAATTGGACCGCAGTGCAAAGCCACCGAATACGAAGATCTGTCCGGAGAGAAAAGTCTCACCCTGGATCGCATAGCTGTTGATGATCGGAGAAGCCATCGGGCCTAAAAGCGATGACACAGAGGAACTCTCAATAAAAGCGGCAATGTCGATGTCAAAACCGGCGGATATCGGGTAGGGGGTCCCGAACTGTGCGTCTAGGTCGGATGGTAACAGGAGGCAGGGGACGCGATGTTTTACCCAGGTTCGGGCCCTCTTGATGGAGGTAAAACCCTATGTCCTGCTTGATTAATATTGATGATATGGGTAGTACAAGAGTAGATCTACCACGAGATCAGAGAGGCTAAACCCTAGAAGCTAGCCTATGGTATGATTGTTGTTCGTCCTATGGACTAAAACTCTCCGGTTTATATAGACACCGGAGAGGGCTAGGGTTACACAGAGTCAGTTACAATGGTAGGGGATCTACATATCCGTATCGCCAAGCTTGCCTTCCATGCCAAGGAAAGTCCCTTCCGGACACGGGATGAAGTCTTCAATCTTGTATCTTCATAGTCCGGGAGTCCGGCGAAGGTATAGTCCGGCTATCCGGACACCCCCTAATCCAGGACTCCCTCACCCATCAACTGATGTCAATATGAGGAGTAGGGATTGTCATGCAACGGATGCACTAGAGCTATAAGTGTATGAAAGCTCAAACTGAAACTAAGTGGGTGTGCATCCAACTTGCTTGCTCATGAAGACCTAGGGCATTTGAGGAAGCCCATCGCTGGAATATATAAGCCAAGTTCTATATTAAAAATTCCCACTAGTATATGGAAGTGATAACTCAAGAGACTCTCTATATGAAGAACATGGTGCTACTCTGAATCACAAGTGTGGTAAAAGGATAGTAACATTGTCCCTTCTCTCTTTTCTCTCTCTTTTTCTTATTTTTCTCTCTTTTTTGTAGGCTTCTTTGGCCTCTCTCTTT
>NC_041384.1:77846693-77852651 GCF_002162155.2 Triticum dicoccoides
GGGCTTCTTTGGCCACTTTTATTTTGATAACCTCACATGGGACAATGTTCTAATAATGATGACCATCACACTTTTATTTACTTAAACTCAATATTACAACTCGATACTAGAACAAAAATATGACTCTATATGAATGCCTCCGGCGGTGTACCGGGATGTGCAATGATCTAGCGTAGCAATGACATCAAAAAATGGGCAAGCCATGAAAATATCATGCTAGCTATCTTACAATCATGCAAAGCAATATGAAAATAAATGCTCAAGTCATGTATATGATGATGATGGAAGTTGCATGGCAATATATCTCGGAATGGCTATGGAAATGCTATGATAGGTAGGTATGGTGGCTGTTTTGAGGAAGATATAAGGAGGCTTATGTGTGATAGAGCATATCGTATCACGGGGTTTGGATGCACCAACGAAGTTTGCACCAACTCTCGAGGTGAGAAAGGGCAATGCACGGTACCGAAGAGGCTAGCAATGATGGAAGGGTGAGAGTGCGTATATCCATGGACTCAACACTAGTCATAAAGAACTCACATACTTATTGCAAAAATCTACAAGTCATCAAAACCAAGCACTACGCGCATGCTCCTAGGGGGATAGATTGGTAGGAAAAGACCATCGCTCGCCCTCGACCGCCACTCATAAGGAAGACAATCAAAGAAACACCTCATGCTTCAAATTTGTTACACAACGGTTACCATATGTGCATGCTACGGGACTTGCAAACCTCAACACAAGTATTTCTCAAATTCACAATTACCCACTAGCATGACTCTAATATCACCATCTTTATATCGCAAAACTATTGCAAGGAATCAAACATATCATATTCAGTGATCTACAAGTTTTATGTTGGATTTCATGACTAACCATGTGAATGACCAATTCCCGTCGTGTCTCTAAATAGATATAAGTGAAGCCAGAGAGTTTAATTCTTTCTACAAAAGATATGCCCATGCTCTAACAAATATAAGTGAAGCAAAAGTGCATTCTACAAATGGCGGTTTTCTAAGTAAGAGAAACAGACAATCCAAACTTCAAATGATATAAGTGAAGCACATGAAGCATTCTATAAAGCCATACAAAAAAATATAAGTGAAGTGCAATGAGAATTCTATAAATCAACCAAGGACTATCTCATACCAGCATGGTGCATAAAAGGAAAGTGAAAACTAAATGCAAAAGACGCTCCAAGATTTGCACATATCGCATAAACAAAACGAATCCAAAAACATACTGATACTTGTTGAAGAAAGATGGGATGCCTTCCGGGGCATCCCCAAGCTTAGACGCTTGAGTCTCCATGAATATTTACTTGGGGTGCCTTGGGAATCCCCAAGCTTGAGCTCTTGCCTCTCCTCCTTCTCCTCACATCGAGACCTCCTCGATCTTCGAACACTTCATCCACACAAAACTCAATAGAAAGCTCGGTAAGATTCGTTAGTATAATAAAGCAAATCACTACTCTAAGTACTGTTGCAAACCAATTCATATTTTGTTTTTTCATTGTAGCTATTGTAATATAAATTTTCCATGGCTCAATCCACTGATAGAAATTGATAGTTTCATCAAAACAAGCAAACTATGCATCAAAAATAGAATCTGTCTTAAACAGGACAGTCTGTAGTAATATGAACATTCACGATACTTCTAGTACTCCAAAAATTCTGAAAAAATTAGGAAATATAAACAATTTGTATAGAAAGACATTGCAAAAAGTTTCAGAACCGTTTGATGTTCCAGTAAAAAATTGTAAAATCATGGACTACAACCAAAGTTTCTGTTTTGCACCGCACAAACCAACAAGCAATGTAACCATCCTAAAGGCAAATCTTGGCACTTTATTTTTATGATACAATGGATTTGTACAATGGGATAATTATTTTTGTTGAAAAGTTTCTGTAATCAAGGGCCACAAAGTTTCCATGGGCATGAAGTTCAAGGCTAGCTCCCACTTTAACAATGCTCGTCTTTCTCACTTTCGCTTTTCTTTTTGAAAACGTTTTAGGTTCCCCTCTTTATTGTTTTGTTTTTAAACTTTGTAAAAGCACACAATAGAAATAAATGACTCTCTAAAACTTCTGGGTTGTCTCCCTGGCAGCACTTTCTTTAAAGCCATTAAGCTAGGCATACAGGGGCTGTTTGGTTGGAGGCCTGAGAAAATTTGCCTCGCCTGACGACCTCCCTGGAACCTGCCTGTGCAGTGTTTGGTTGGTGGCCTGAGAAATGAATCGAATGCCTGGCCTGGATGCATGCATCGATCATTAGCCTATCTCGTAATACGTGTAGTACAATTAGCCTGACTTAGGCCTTGGAATTCTTGAGCCTGGCCGCTGCCTGAGGTCTAATCACAACCGAGACAAGGCACCCACGTGAACCTATTTTTTTAAACGGGGAAGCATCTAGCAGCTAAGCACTTCACATGCCAGGTTTCCAACCAAACAACATATTCTCAAACTTGTCTGGCCAGGCAAAAATAACATGACCCTCCGGCTGCTGTCAGGCACTGATTTTTCTCAGGCATGACTCTCAGGGTGGCAACCAAACTGCCCCATAGTGCTCAAGTAATGGATCCACCCGGATCCCAAGGTATATCAAAGCCAATTTTAATTAACAATGATTTGTGATTTAGTAATGAGTACAAAGTAACATATATCATGTAATGACGAAGTCTAAATCTCTTCCTATGCATCAGCATGTCATAAAAGAACAATTCATGCACACAAAGTAATGGCCAATACATAGCATAAACAGTTTCTTGCAATTTTATCATATTGGAAACATGGAGAGGCGGAGATGTAGTTCCTCTCTCATAATAATTGCAAGTAGGAGCAGCAAGCACATGCATATTATATCTATCAAAATCATCATGTGTAGTAGTAAAATGCAACCCATCAATAAAATCCTTAATAAGGGCAAACTTCTCCGATATAGTGTAGTCGAGAGAATTCAAAAAGATAATAGGACTGTCATGCGTGGGTGCAATAGAAACAATTTCATGTTTAACATAAGGAACTATAGCAAGTTCATCTCCACAAGCATAATTCATATTGGCATCTTGACCACAAGCATAGCAAGCATCATCAAAAAGAGATATTTCAAAAGAATCAACGGGATCACAACAATCATCATAGCATTCATCCTTCGGTAAATTCGAAGGGAAATTAAACAATGTATGGGATAAAGAGTTACTCTCATTAGATGGTGGGAACGGGTGATCAATCCGCTCTTCCTTATTTTGTTCTTCGCTCTCGTCCTCATCTTTTTCATCCAATGAGCTCATAATGTCATTAATTTCTTCTTCCATAGATTCCTGCAAAATATTAGTCTCTTCTTGGAAAGAGGAGGAGTCCTCAATATATGGTTTAATATAAGGATAGGAAGCATAATTATCATAGCAATATCTAAGTATGGACAAATTTTCAGATTTGTAGAGAGTAGTATCACACTCTTCAATAAAATAAACAATTTCACAAGTACTCCTAAAAGCAACAAATTCTTCAATTTTTTGAACATCATAGTAATTATAAACACCCTCAGTATACGAAGATACGATTCCATTCTCACTAAACTCACATTGGTAAGGAGGGTGTTTCTTAGGGTCTTTAGAACAACAAGTACAATCATATATTTCACATAAATTCCAAGCATAGCACTGCAAACGATGAATTTGATCCAGTAAAAGTTTCCCTTTTTCATATATGTGGTGTCGCACATAACAAGCATGCTCATCTAAATATTTGCCCTCAACTAAGCTAGTTGGGGTTTCAGCCCGAGCACATAGGGATTGAAGATGATCCAAGTAAAAAGCTTCAGTAGTGTGATAGATTTTGAGTGGTTATTCAACCATTGGTTCAGTAGGTACCACTAATGTTTTTGGTATTTTGCATTTCCTACTCATAACTAAAGATAGAAAACAAGAGCACAAAATTAAAACTACTTAGTGATAAAGCAAACAAGCACACACGAGAATATTCACCCCACGCTATAACTCCCCGGCAACAATGCCAGAAAAAGTTCTTGATAACCCACAAGTATAGGGGATCAATTATAGCCTCTTTCGATAAGTAAGAGTGTTGAACCCAACGAGGAGCTAAAGGTATAACAAATATTCCCTCAAGTTCTATCGACCACCGATACAACTCTACGCACACTTGACGTTCGCTTTACCTAGAACAAGTATAAAACTAGAAGTACTTTGTAGGTGTAACGGGATAGGTTTGCAAGAATATAAAAGAGCACGTAAATAAAAACTAGGGGATGTTTTAGGTAAAGAAGCAATAAGGTTAGTATAGAAAGTGTGGAAAAGTGGTGGTAGGAGTTGCGAAATTGTTCGTAAGCAATTGACTACTTTACTAGACCGATAGCAAGTTTTATGTGGGAGAGGCCACTGCTAGCTAGCATGTCATCCCTGACTTGGAATTCTATGCACTTTTGATTGGAACTATTAGCAAGCATCCACAACTACTAACGTTCATGAAGGTAAAACCCAACAATAGCATTAAGATATATTGGTCCCCCTTCAATCCCGTATGCATCAATTTCTATGCTAGGTTGAAGCTTCTTTCACTCTTGCCCTCCAATACATAGTCCTATCAACATACAACTAACCCTATGGTGTGATCCACGCGCGCGCTCATATGATGGGCACCAAAGGACAACAACATAACCACAAGCAAATTAAACCAATCATAGCAATTCACCAATTACCGATAGGACAACGAAAATCTACTCAGACATCATAGGATGGCAACACATCATTGGATAATAATAGGAAGCATAAAGCACCATGTTCAAGTAGAGGGTACAACGGCTTGCGGGAGAGTGGGCCACTGTAGATAGATATGGGGGAAGGTGATGAAGATGTTGGTGAAGATGACGGAGGTGTTGGTGTAGATCGCCTTCACACGATGATGGCCCCGATGACGTTCCGGCGCCACCGGGAGAGAGCGGGAGAGAGCCCCCCTTCTTCTTCTTCCTCGACCTTCTCCCTAGATGGGAGAAGGGTTTCCCCTCTGGTCCATGGCCTCCATGGTGGCGGAGGGGCGAGAGCCCCTCCGAGATTGGATCTGTCTCTCTGTTTCTGCATTCCAGATTCTGGCCTTTCACCGTTTCTTATATTCCCGGAGATCCGTAACTCCGATTGGGCTGACATTTTAACACGATTTGTATCCGGATATTGGATTTCTTGAGGCGAAAGAAGGGCACCAACTGCCTTATGGGGTGGTCATGAGGGTTAGGGGTGCGCCCACCCCCCTGGGGCATGCCCCCTGCCTTGTGGCCCCCTCGGGCATCGTCTTGCATTGATTCTTCTTCCCCCAAATCACATATATACCGAAAAAATCTTCATAAGTTTTTATCCCGTTTGGACTCCGTTTGATATGGATTTTCTGTGAAACAAAAAACATGCAACAAACGTGAACTGGCACTGGGCACTGGATCAATATGTTAGTCCCAAAAATAGTATAAAAAGTTGCCGAAAGTATATGAAAGTTGTATAATATTGGCATGGAACAATCAAAAATTATAGATACGACGGAGATGTATCAGTAAACTAAAAATCAAAGACTCATGTCATACAAGACGCTCCAAGAAAAACACATATTATGTGGTGAATAAAAATATAGCCTCAAGTAAAGTTACCGATAGACGAAGACGAAAGAGGGGATGCCTTCCGGGGCGTCCCCAAGCTTAGGCTTTTGGATGTCCTTGAATTTTACCTTGGGGTGCCTTGGGCATCCCCAATCTTAGGCTCTTGCCACTCCTTGTTCCAAAATCCATCAAATCTTTACCCAAAAACTTGAAAACTTCACAACACAAAACTCAACAGAAAATCTCATGAGCTCCGTTAGTATAAGAAAATAAACCACTACTTTAAGGTACTCTAATGAACTCATTCTTTATTTATATTGGTGTTAAACCTACTGTATTCCAACTTCTCTATGGTTCATA
>NC_041384.1:77853074-77920626 GCF_002162155.2 Triticum dicoccoides
ATGCGAAAAAACAGAATCTATCAAAAACAGAACAGTCTATAGCAATCTGGAGGTTTCAAATACTTCTATAACTCCAAAAATTCTGAAAAATTAGGATGACCAGGAAAATTTGTATATTGATCTATTGCAGTTGGAATTGGTATTGTATCGCTCTCTGGTAAAAAATGAAAATTATTTTCGTGAGCGCATACTTTCTGTTTTTATCAGCAAGATCAAACAACAATCACCTAATAAGATCCTAAAGGCTTTACTTGGCACAAACACTAATTATAACATAAAAACACAATCATAATAGAGGCTAGATGAATTATTTATTACTAAACAGGAACAGAAAGTAAAGAACAAAAATAAAATTGGGTTGCCTCCCAACAAGCGCTATCGTTTAACGCCCCTAGCTAGGCATAAAAACAAGAATAGATCTAGGTATTGTCATCTTTGGTATGCAATCCATAAGTGGCTCTCATAATAGATTCATAAGGTAATTTAATTTTCTTCCTAGGAAAGTGTTCCATGCCTTTCCCTAACGGAAGTTGGAATCTAATGTTTCCTTCTTTCATGTCAATAATTGCACCAATCGTTCTAAGAAAAGGTCTACCAAGAATAATAGGACATGTAGGGTTGCAATTTATATCAAGAACAATGAAATCTACGGGCACATAATTCCTATTTGCAACAATAAGAACATCATTAATCCTTCCCATAGGTTTCTTAATGGTGGAATCCTCAAGATGCAAATTTAAAGAACAATCATCAAATTCACGGAAACCTAGCACATCACACAAAGTTTTTGGAATCGTGGAAACACTAGCACCCAAGTCACATAAAGCATAGCATTCATAATCTTTAATCTTAATATTAATAGTAGGTTCCCATTCATCATAAAGTTTTCTAGGGATAGAAACTTCTAGTTCAAGCTTTTCTTCACGGGATTGCATTAAAGCATCAACGATATGTTTAGTAAAAGCTTTATTTTGATCATAAGCATGAGGAGAATTTAAAACGGATTGCAACAAGGAAATACAATCTATCAATGATCAATTATCATAATTAAATTCCTTGTAATCCAAAATAGTGGGTTCATTGCTATGTAAAGTTTTGACCTCTCAATCCCACTTTTATTAATTTTTGCATCAAGATCTAAAAACTCTGAATCATTGGGACGCCTTTTAACTAAAGTTGACTCATCTCTAGTCCCATCTTTATCAATATTCATATTGGAAAACAAATATTTAATAGGAGTCACATCAATCACTTTTAGATCTTCATCAATATTATCATGAAAAGAAGAACACGCTTTCACAAAGCAATCTTTTTCAGCACACATCCTAGCGGTTCTTTCTTTGCATTCATCAATGGAAATTCTCATGGCTTTGAGAGACTCATTGATGTCATGCTTAGGTGGAGTATATCTAAGTTTCAAAGAATCAACATCAAGAGAAATTATATCCACGTTCCTAGCCAACTCATCAATCTTAAGCAATTTTTCTTCAACCAAAGCATTGAAATTCTTTTGCGAACTCATAAATTCTTTAACACTAATCTCAAAATCAGAGGGCATCTTATTAAAATTTCCATAAGAGTTGTTGTAGGAATTACCATAATTATTAGAGGAATTACTAGGAAATGACCTAGAATTAAAATTTCCTCTATACGCGTTGTTACCAAAATTGTTCCTACCAACAAAATTCACATCCATAGATTCGTTATTATTCTCAATCAAAGTGGACAAAGGCATATCATTAGGATCGGAAGAAACACTTTTATTAGCAAACAATTTCATAAGTTCATCCATCTTTCCACTCAAAACATTAATCTCTTCAATCGCATGAACTTTTTTACTAGTAGATCTTTTGGTGTGCCATTGAGAATAATTAACCATAAAATTGTCTAGGAGTTTAGTAGCTTCTCCTAAAGTGATTTCCATAAAAGTGCCTCCCGCGACTGAATCTAAAAGATTTCTATAAGCAAAATTCAATCCGGCATAAAAAAATTTGTATAATCATCCACAAATTCAAACCATGCATAGGAAAATTACGCATTAATTCCATCCTCTCCCAAGCTTGTGCAACATGCTCATGATCAAGTTGCTTAAAATTCATAATATTGTTCCTAAGAGAGATGATCTTAGCGGGAGGAAAATACTTAGAGATAAAAGCATCTTTGCACTTATTCCATGAATCAATACTATTTTTAGGCAAAGAAGAGAATCAAGTTTTAGCACGACCTCTAAGTGAAAACGGAAATAGCTTCAATTTAACAATATCATTATCCACATCTTTCTTCTTTTGCATATCAGACAAATCAACGAAGTTGTTTAGATGGGTAGCGGCATCTTCACTAGGAAGGCCAGAAAATTGATCTTTCATGACAAGATTCAACAAAGCGGTATTAATTTCACAAGATTCAGCATCGGTAGTAGGAGCAATCTGAGTGCTAATAAAATCATTGTTTTTGGTATTGGAAAGGTCACAAAATTTGGTATTATCTTGAGCCATCTTGACAAATAATCAATCCAACACACAAGCACACAAGAAGCAAGCAAAAAGAGATGAATGGAAAAGGGGCGAAGAAAAGGCAAAGGTTTTCGAAAATCCTTTTAGAATTGGCGGAGAGGAAAACGAGAGGCGAATGGAAAATAATGTAATGCGAGGGAGAAGAGTTTATGATGGGTACTTGGTATGTCTTGACTTGGCGTAGATCTCCCCGGCAACGGCTCCAGAAATCATTCTTGCTGCCTCTTGAGCATGCGTTGGTTTTCCCTTGAAGAGGAAAGGGTGATGCAGCAAAGTAGCGTAAGTATTTCCCTTAATTTTTGAGAACCAAGGTATCAATCCAGTAGGAGACAATGCACAAGTCACCTAGTATCTGCACAAACAATCAAGAACCTCGCAACCAATGTGATAAAGGGGTTGTCAGTCCCTCCATGTCACTCGCAAAAGTGAGATCTGATAGAGATAGTAAAGTAAATATTTTTGGTATTTTTGTTGTATAGATTGGAAAGTAAAGATTGCAAAATAGTAAACGAGATGCAATGTAAATAAAAGAGATGCAATATAATAAGAAAGAGACCCGGGGGCCGTAGGTTACACTAGTGGCTTCTCTCAAGATAGCATGTATTAGGTGGGTGAACAAATTACTACGAGCAATTGATAGAAAAGCGCATAGTTATGAAGATATCTAAGGCAATGATCATGAATATGGCATCACGTCCGTGTAAAGTAGATCGAAACGATTCTGCATCTACTACTATTACTCCACACATCAACCGCTATCCAGCATGCATCTAGAGTATTAAGTTCATAAGAACAGAGTAATGCTTTAAGCAAGATGACATGATGTAGAGGAATAAATTCAAGCAATATGATATAACCCCCATCTTTTTATCCTCGATGGAAACATACAATATGTGCCTTGCTACCCCTACTGTCACTGGGAAAGGATACCACAAGATTGAACCCAAAGCTAAGCACTTCTCCCATTGCAAGAAACATCAATCTAGTAGGCCAAACTAAACTGATATTTTGAAAAGACTTGCAAAGATATCAAATCATGCATATAAGAATTCAGAGAAGAACCAAAAAATATTCATAGATAATCTTGTTCATAAACCCACAATTCACCGGATCTCAGCAAACACACCGCAAAAGAGTATTACATCAAATATATCTCCAAGAACATCGAGGAGAACTTTGTATTGAGAATCAAAGAGAGAGAAGAAGCCATCTAGCTAATAACTATGGACCCGAAGGTATGTGGTAAACTACTCACGCTTCTCGGAGAGGCTATGGTGTTGATGTAGAAGCCCTCCGTGATCGATTCCCCTCCGGCAGATCACTGGAAAAGGCCCCAAGGGATCTCATGGGTACACAAGGTTGCAGCAGTGGAAAAGTGGTTTTGTGGCTCTCTGCGACCGATCTAGGGTATAAGAGTATATATAGGCGGAAGAAGTACATCGGTGGAGCTATGTAGGACCCACGAGGGTGGGGGCGTGCCTACCCCCTGGGCGTGCCCTCCTGCCTCATGGCCGCCTCATGGAGTTCCAGACTTCAACTCCAAGTCTTCTGGTTTGCTTTCGGTCCAAGAAAGATCATCGTGAAGGTTTCGTTCTGTTTGGATTCCGTTTGGTATTCCTTTTCTACGAAACTCTAAAAGAGGCAAAAAACATAAATTGGCACTCGGCCTCCGATTAATAGGTTAGTCCCAAAAATAATATAAAAGAGCATATTAAAGCCCATTAAACATCCAAAACAGATAATATAATAGCATGGAACAATAAAAAATTATAGATACATTGGAGACGTATCAATCCATTTGCCAGATTTCATAATCATAAAATGCGGCAATTTCTAACATGATTCGGACATACTTAAGCATCGCTACGGGTGAGAAAGTCTCATCGTAGTCATCTCCTTGGACTTGTCGAAAACCTTTTGCGACAAGCCGAGCTTTGTAGAGAGTAATATCACCATCAAGGTTAGTCTTCTTCTTGAAGATCCATTTATTCTCTATGGCTTGCCGATCATCGGGCAAGTCCACCAAAGTCCACACTTTGTTCTCATACATGGATACTATCTCAGATTTCATGGTTTCAAGTCATTTATCGGAATCTAGGCTCATCATAGCTTCTTCATAGTTCATAGGTTCGTCATGGTCTAGTAACATGACTTCCAGAACATGATTACCGTACCACTCTGGTGCGGAACATGCTCTGTTCGGCCTACGAGGTCTAGTAGTAACTTGATCTAAAGTTTCATGATCATCATCATTAGCTTCCTCTCTAGTTGGTGTAGGTATCATGGGAACGGATTTCTCTGATGAGCTACCTTCCAATTTGAGATAAGGTATAATTACCTCATCAAGTTCTACTTTCCTCCCACTCATTTCTTTCGAGAGAAACTCCTTCTCTAGGAATTCTTGGGAACAAAGATCTTGCCTTCAGATTTGTGGTAGAAGGTGTACCCAATTGTTTCTTTAGTGTATCCTATGAAGATGCACTTCTCTTATTTGGGTTCGAGCTTATCAGGCTGAAGCCTTTTGACATAAGTGTCGCAACCCCAAACTTTAAGAAACGACATCTTAGGTTTCTTGCCAAACCACAGTTCATACGGTGTCATCTCAACAGATTTAGATGGTGCCCTATTTAACGTGAATGAAGCTGTCTCTAATGCATAACCCCAAAATGATAGTGGTAAATCGGTAAGAGACATCATAGATCACACCATATCTAATAAAGCACGGTTACAATGTTCGGACACACCATTACGATGTGGTGTTCCAGGTGGCGTGAGTTGTGAAACTATTCCACATTGTTTTAAATGAAGGCCAAACTCGTAACTCAAATATTCGCCTCCGTGATGAAATCGTAGAAACTTTATTTTCTTGTTACTCTCCACTTCACTCTGAAATTCTTTGAACTTTTTAAATGTTTCAGACTTGTGTTTCATTAAGTAGATATACCCATATCTGCTCAAATCATCTGTGAAGGTTAGAAAATAACGATACTAGCTGCGAGCCTCAACACTCATTAGATCGCATACATCGGCATGTATTATTTCCAATAAGTCATTAGCTCTCTCCATTGTTCCGGAGAATGGAGTTTTAGTCAACTTGCCCATGATGCATGGTTCGCAAGTATCAAACGATTCATAATCAAGTGATTCCAAAAACCCATCTGCATGGAGTTTCTTCATGCGCTTTACACCAATATGACCTAAACGGCAGTGCCACAAATATGTTGCACTATCATAATCAACTTTGCATCTTTTGGCATCAATATTATGAATATGTGTATCACCACAATCAAGATTCAACAAAAATAGACCACTCTTCAAGGGTGCATGACCATAAAATATATTACTCATATAAATAGAACAACCATTATTCTCTGATTTAAATGAATAACTGTCTCGCACTAAAAAAGATCCAGACATAATGTTCATGCTCAACGTTGGCACCAAATAACAATTATTCAGGTCTAAAACTAACCCCGAACGTAGATGTAGAGGTAGCGTGCCGATGGTGATCACATCAACCTTGCAACCATTCCCGACACGTATCATCACCTCGTCCTTAGCCAATATTCGTTTAATCCGTAGCCCCTATTTCGAGTTACAAATATGAGCAACCAAACCAGTATCAAATACCCAGATGCTACTACGAGCATTAGTAAGGTACACATCAATAACATGTATATCGAATATACCTTTGTTCACTTTGCCATCCTTCTTATTCGCCAAATACTTGCGGCAATTCCGCTTCCATTGACCAGTCCCTTTGAAGTAGAAGCGCTTAGTTTCAGGCTTGGGTCCAACTTTGGGTTTCTTCCCGGGAGTGGCAACTTGCTTGCCATTCTTCTTGAAGTTCCCCTTCTTTCCCTTGCCCTTTTTCTTGAAACTAGTGGTCTTGTTAACCATCAACACTTAATGCCCCTTCTTGATTTCTACCTCCGCAGCTTTGAGCATTGTGAAGAGCTCGGGAATTGTCTTGTCCATCCCTTGAATATTATAGTTCATCATGAAGCCTTTGCAGCTTGGTGGCAGTGAATGAGGAACTCTGTTAATAACATTATCATCTGGAAGATTAAACTCCCAGCTGAGTCAAGTGATTATGATACCCAGAAATTTTGAGTATGTGTTCACTGACTGAACTTTTATCCTCCATCTGCAGCTGTAGAACTTGCTGGAGACTTCATATCTCTCAACTCGGGCATTTGCTTGAAATATTAACTTCAACTCCTGGAACCTCTTATATGGTTCATGATGTTCAAAATGTTTTTGAAGTCCCGATTCTAAGCCATAAAGCATGACAGACTGAACTATCAAGTAACCACCAGATCAAGCTTGCTGGATGTTCATAACATCAGCATCTGCTCCTGCAGCAGGCCTTTCACCTAGCGGTGCATCAAGAACATAATTCTTCTATGCAGCAACGAGGATAATCCTCAAGTTACGGACCCAGTCCGTGTAGTTGCTACCATCATATTTCAACTTAGCTTTCTCTAGGAATGAATTAAATTTCAAGGGAATGGTAGCCTAGGCTGTTGATCTACAACATAGATATGTAAAAACTATCAGGAGTAAGTTCATGATAAATTAAGTTCAATTAATCAAATTACTTAAGAACTCACACTTAGATAGACATCCCTCAAGTCATCTAAATGATACATGATCCAAATCAACTAAACCATGTCCGATCATCACATGATATGGAGTAGTCATCAATGGTGAACATCTCTATGTTGATCATATCTACTATATGATTCATGTTCAACCTTTCGGTCTCTAGTGTTCCGAGGCCATGTCTGTACATGCCAGGCTTGTCAAGTTTAACCCAAGTATTCTGCATGTGCAAAACTGTCTTGCACCCGTTGTATGTGAACGTAGAGTCTATCACACCCGATCATCACGTGGTGTCTCAACACGAAGAACTGTCGCAACGGTGCATACTCAGGGAGAACACTTATACCTTGAAATTTAGTTAAGGGATTGATACGTCCATTTTGCATCATGCTTTTATATCAATATTTATTGCATTATGGGTTGTTCTTACACACAATGTCACAATACTTATACCTATTCTCTCTTATTTTACAAGGTTTACATGAAGAGGGAGAATGCCGGCAGCTGGAATTTTGGGCTGGAAAAGGAGCAAATATTAGAGACCTATTCTGCACGACTCCAAAAGTCCTGAAACTTCATGGGAGCATGTTTTGGAATATATAAAAAATACTGGTGAAAGAATTAACCAGAGGGGGCCCCCTGGCAGGCCTTTGGTGCACATCTTCTGCTATATGAAGTCTTTCGTCCAAAAAAAAAATCATAAGCAAGCTCACGGGACGAAACTCCGCCGCCACGAGGCGGAACCTTGGCGGAACCAATCTAGGGCTCCGGCAGAGTTGTTCTGCCCGGGAAACATCCCTCTGGGAGGTGGAAATCATCACCATCGTTAGCACCATCGATCCTCTCATCGGGAGGGGGTCAATATCCTTCAACATCTTCACCAGCACCATCTCATCTCAAACCCTAGTTCATCTCTTGTATCCAATCTTTGTCTCAAAACTTCAGATTGGTACCTGTGGGTTACTAGTAGTGTTGATTACTCCTTGTAGTTGATGCTAGTTGGTTTATTCGGTGGAAGATCATATGTTCAGATCCTTTATGCATATTAATACCCCTCTGATTATGAACATGAATATGATTTGTGAGTAGTTATGTTTGTTCCTGAGGACATGGGAGAAGTCTTGCTATAAGTAGTCATGTGAATTTGGTATTTGTTCGATATTTTGATGAGATGTATGTTGTCTCTCCTCTAGTGGTGTCATGTGAATATCGACTACATGACACTTCACCATTGTTTGGGCCTAGGGGAAGACATTGGGAAGTAATAAGTAGATGATGGGTTGCTAGAGTGACAGAAGGTTAAACCCTAGTTTATGAGTTGCTTCATAAGGGGCTGATTTGGATCCATATGTTTCATGCTATGGTTAGTGTCGGTGTCAAAACCGGGGATCTCGGGTAGGGGGTCCCGAACTGTGCGTCTAGGCCGGATGGTAACAGGAGGCAAGGGACACGATGTTTTACCCAGGTTCGAGCCCTCTTGATGGAGGTAAAACCCTACGTCCTGCTTGATTAATATTGATGATATGGGTAGTACAAGAGTAGATCTACCACGAGATCAGAGAGGCTAAACCCTAGAAGCTAGCCTATGGTATGATTGTATGTTGTGATTGTTGTCCTACGGACTAAAACCCTTCGGTTTATATAGACACCGGAGAGGGTTTGGGTTACACAAGGTCGGTTACAAAGGAGGAGGTATCCATATACGTATTGCCTAGCTTGCCTTCTACGTCAAGTAGAGTCCCATCCGGACACGAGAAGAAGTCTTCAATCTTGTATCTTCATAGTCTAACAGTCCGGCCAATGGAGATAGTCCGGCTGTCCGGAGACCCCCTAATCCAGGACTCCCTCAGTAGCCCCTGAACCAGGTTTCAATGGCGATGAGTTCGGCACACAGTTGTCTTCGGCATTGCAAGGCGGGTTCCTTCTCCGAATACATCACAGAAGAATTTGAATATGAGGATAGTGTCTGACCCTGCAAAATAAGTTCCACATTCCACCATAGAAAGAATAATATTTTCGCAGATCTAATTTCCTGGCTTGTTTTGGCAACATGATGTTACATCATGGCCCGGTGATTATTCAAACCGTTTCTTTTAACCAGCCCGCACATAATGCGAGGCAGTTTTTCGACGCGTCTTGTCAAAGCAGAGACCGTGTCCCCTTATTACGGGATTCTCATCAATACGGGCGTGGGTAACCCAACCGCGCCATCAATTGCGGCGCTTGGGGGATAAGCGAGTTTCACCAGGCAAGTGGGGACGCTTAGTTTTGTCCGTCCATATAAAGGGATAAGGATTCACCTTTCTATCCACGCCTTCTTCCTCCTCTGCTCATCCGCTCCGGCACACTCGAGCTCTAACGCCCAAGTCCTCACTTCCATCTCAACATTCTCCAACCATGTCCGGAGCGGGAGGCAAGTGGATGGTCTCCTCCGTCACGGAGGGAGACGTCAAGAAACTGAGGAGAGCCGGATACCTGCCCGACGACATCGCGCATCGGCTCCCAGATGAGGGGCAGCTCATCCCCAGCCCCAGGCCCCATGAGAGGGTGGTATTCCTCACCCATTTCCTCCGCGGACTGGGATTCCCTCTCCATCCCTTCGCCCGGGGGGCTCATGTTTTATTACGGCCTGGATTTCCACGATCTGGCCTCGAACTTCATCCTCAACATCTCGGCGTTTATCGTCGCGTGCGAGGCCTTCCTCCGCATCAAGCCCCACTTCGGCTTATGGCTGAAGACCTTCAATGTCAAGCCGAAGGTGGTGGGCGGCCGCCAGGCGGAGTGCGGAGGCGCCATGGTGGGCAAGATGCCCAGCATAACATGGCTCGAGGGCTCATTTGTGGAAACCATAAAGGGGTGGCAATCGGGGTGGTTCTATATCACCGAGCCGTGTGACCCCGCATGGGTAGCGGCCCCCGAGTTTCGATCTAGCATCCCCATGCGGCTCACCTCCTGGAAAGAGAAGGGCTTGTCCTGGGGTAATTCAAAAGAGCTGACCGGACTCCAGACATGTATTCAAAACATGGTGGACAAGAAGCTCAAGCTCGTCAACATAGTCCAGGTTATGCTCATCTGCCGGATACTCCCGTGCCAACAACGGGAGTTCACCTTGTGGGAGTTCAACCCGGCGCAGCACCGAACTCTGAACAGGCTCTTCGACACGACTCATGAAGATGCCTGGAGGGTGCTGTTCAAGAGCGCCGAGGTCCCTCCCCTCATTACTGAGGATCGCGGATTCAGCGCGAAGCGCCAAGCTAGTGCGGTAAGCTGTTTTACCTTTCACAGGATACTTGTTTTTTTATATAGATTGACTCTGTGCGGGATCTAAACTCCCGCGCCTTTGACAGGACTGGCAGAAGATGGCCGGACAGATCGACTGTCCGGCTCCTTTGCCCGAAGGCCCCGCAGACGCCCTTCTGGTGAAGATGTTGACTCCAGCCCCTTACAAGGTGCCAGAGAAGACCAAGAAGGCCAAGGGAGCTCGAAAGAGTTCCCGACGCCAGGCGTCGTCGGACTCACCGTCCGATGACTCTGCGGCGCACTCTTCCCCCGAAGACGAGGAAGAGGGAGAAGAGGCTCCCCCGCCGACTGGGGGAGACAAGAAAAGGAAGGCCGCCCCAACTGGGGAGGCCGGAGGGTCCAAGAAGGGAAGGACTCTCCTTCCGGACAGCTCCACCGCCGCCGACGAAAGTGAAGACGATTGGTTGCCTAGGGCCAAGCCCCCGGGGAGATCGTAAGTATTCGGATACCAAAGTTACCCATAGGATTCCTTTGTCGCACTACTTTTCCTAACGCCGAACTCAATTGTGCAGGCCGCCCCGAGCCAATATCGAGGTATCATCGGACGGCTCCCTTGGCTCATCGGACATGGATAGCGATCCAGTCCCGACCGCCACCTCCCCTCATCCAGCCGACGACGCCGAGGTGTTGTCTCAAGAGGCACCGGATCAAGGGGGGACAGTCCCGGAGGCGCCTCAAGGCGACCTTCCGGACTCCGGGAGCCGAGGGGACGGGGTCCCCGAGAGCTCCGAGTTCGGCCCTCAGCCGAACACCGCGCCGGACCCTCCAACGGTTCCGAGCTCGGGCAGGCGGTCCCCTTCTAAGAGGGGCAAAACGCCTGTGCCGGTGACCTCTGCCCATTCAGAGGCACCGGACAATCTGCTCGAAGCGCTTCGCGGCGCTTCCATCGACGAGGAGCACCGCACCATCATGAGTGCGGTGATCCAGAAGGTTCAGTCCGCCAAGAGCGGATTGACTGAAGCCTGTGCCAGCCTTCTAACAGGCCTCGAGGTAAGTGTGTTAAAATGTAGTAGAAGTATTACCGCATAGACAGTAGCCCCTGATGCTTTGTTCGGTGTTCACAAAGAAAAGCGGAACAGAGGATCAAATAATATCGCAGGAGTCTAATATAAGTATGTCAATATGCATATGCAGGCTTCTCTGCTGGCATCCGCCGCACTAACTGCGGAGGTCGCCGTACTGAAGCAGGACCTCGATGGGTCCAAGAAAGAGCTCGGCCTTGTCAAGAGGCATCTCGAGGAGAACGAGGGTAAGTAATACCCCGTCTATAGATATATGTATATATAAAAAAGGACGCGATTGCAAAATGACAGGATCATTGTATGTTTTGCCAGGGGCCACGACCGAGGTGGCGACCCTGAAGCAAGCGCTGACCAAGGCCGAAGATACAGCGGCCAAGGAGCGCACCGAGCGAGAGAGGCACGAGGCTCGGGTGGGCGAGGTGCAGCAAGAGCTCCAGGCTCTCATGACGAAGCACGAGGCGTTGGAGCTTGACTTGAAGACGCGAGAATCTGAGCGTGCCGCGACCCGTGAGAGCGCGAAGAGTGCCAAGGCTGAGGCCCAGAAGGCCCTTCAGGAGATCGACGCGATGAAGAATATAGCGGCGGGTAAGGCTTTCTATATGCAAAGCAAGCATGTAAAAGTGAATTACCGATTACTTACCCGAATCCGTAGCTCTTCGGGAGCATTCACATATTTGCCCCGCAGTGTGTCCGATGCCGCACAATTTTACCAGGCCGAGGATGGAAGCTCGACGGAGCAGCTGTTCTGGTCTCAGTATGCTGAGGCCGAACATCCAGTGCCAATGAGCGACCAGCTGAAGCAGATGGTCGAGCTACATAAGGCGGCCGATCAGGCCATGAAGGGCTTCATAGTCCAGTTGTGGCCTGGCGACGCCCTTCCGAACAGCTTCTTTGGCCTGGTGAGGCGGCTTGTGGATGCCTGCCCACGGCTGGAGGTTGTCAAGCGATCCGTCTGCATTGAAGGTGCACGCCGGGCTTTCGCCTGTGTAAAAATGCAGTGGGTCAAGCTAGACGCCGTGAAGCTGATCAAGGAGGGGCCACCGGAGGGCAAGGAGCACCGCCACCCCGAGATGTACTACGAGGGTGTTCTGCCAGGTGCCCTTCTTATCGCGGATGAGTGTTCACAAAATGTAATATTTGAATGAGACTTGCTCGTTTTGTCCTGTATGTATGAAAACTTGTATCATATTCGCTATGCAACGCTGGTTAGAATTTAAAATATTACCTTCTATTTGGCTGTTTATCCAATCTGAGAGATGGCTAGTCCTTGGCTTCTGCCCCCATGGCACGAGTGCTGGGGTGTTCGGGATAAACCTGAGCACTCTTGTTCCCATGTTTGGGTCCTTCGAGGGAGGTGCTCAGCACAATGAACAAGGCAACCGGACTAATAATGCTTTATCACTCTCACTTAGCCATAGAATTCTGTAATTTTAAATTTCGGTGAAGCCCCTAGTATTTAGAAGGCCGAATTCGGGGCGCGATACACGTCTGTAAGCCGGACAGAGCTGGCCCCTCGCCCTAAGCGGCTTAAGTCTTTAGGGACTCGAAAAACCTCGCCGAACAGCGGCCAGTCTCTCGCCTTATCATGAGAGTCAGTTTTAGCTTTCTCTACTGAGGTGCTCAACCCGGCAGAACCGGGGCACAATCGCAGTAGTTCTCCTAGCGCTACCTTAGCCGATAGAGCGGAACGTAAGGTACCAAAACATAGGAGCCGGGCAAACCCAACATTTGACCAAAGACATGATTCGGAGCTGATGCATATAATGCTATAAGTTCGGGGTACCGCACTTGTGAAAGTGTTCGGACTTTTCACACCGCATTGTGGGGTATCTGAGCCCCTGGTGTGTTGGCCGTACCAGAGTGTATGGTTGCAAGGCGTCATTAATGAAGACACACACACACACACACACATATATATAACAAGAATGCAATAATAGCTGTAATGTCATGCATTGTTTATTGAAAAATTGCGTTAAAGCAGACTGATACAGATAGTGCGATAAGCAAAAGAGTAGGACTATGTCCCTTCCAAGGGCGAGCTGAGGAATGATATGAAATCTGTAATCAACCTGGGAATTCCGTTGTATAACGTAGCTGTCTGCCTCCTTGGTTGCTGTATCATGTGTTCGGCAATAGAGCTACCAGACAGTGTTTCCAGAGATTAAAGTCCTAAAAGGAAAAGAAAAATAACCAAACGGGAAGCCCCTAGTGCGGTTTAGGCCGCGTTTTGGGGCGTCCCGCAGTTGTGCCCCCCTCCCGACCTATGCCCATGGTATTTTTAATGCGTAATTATGTACGCGCGGCACGAATATCGCCGTTGGGCTGGGATTGGGGTGGCCGTCGCATTGCTACGCGAGCTCAGATCGCGCCAGGCGGTCTATTTGCCGATTGCCCCGAGTGCGCTTGAAGGTGTCCGGGCTTTGAAACGCCGAACTGGTAGATTGCCTTGAGAGGCTGCTTTGCGCTTCTGTTGCAAGGGCCACGGTGTGCTCCTCTATTCGGAGAGACCGCTCTGTGTTTCCATTGACTGTAATAACTCCGCGAGGTCCTGGCATCTTGAGCTTGAGGTATGCATAATGCGGTACCGCATTGAATCTAGCAAATGCGGTTCGTCCGAGCAGCGCGTGATAACCACTGCGGAACGGGACTATATCGAAGATTAACTCTTCGCTTCGGAAGTTATCCGGGGATTCGAAGACCACTTCCAGTGTAATTGAGCCTGTGCAATGGGCCTACGCCTGGAATGACGCCCTTAAAGGTCGTTTTTGTGGGTTTGATCCTTCAGGGGTCTATACCCATTTTGCGCACTATGTCCTGATAAAGCAGGTTCAGGCTGCTGCCGCCGTCCATAAGGACTCGAGTGAGGTGAAATCCGTCGATGATTGGGTCTAGGACCAATGCGGTGAATCCGCCATGACGGATACTAGTGGGGTGGTCCCTGCGATCGAAGGTGATCGGACAGGAGGACCAAGGTTGAACTTTGGGGCGATTGGCTCCAACGCATATACGTCCCTGAGCGCATGCTTCCGCTCCCTCTTGGGGGTGTGGGTTGCATATATCATGTTCACCGTCCGCACTTGCGGGGGAAACCTCTTCTGTCCTCCAGTGTGCGGCTGTCGGGGTTCTTCCTCATCATCGCTATGCGGCCCCTTGTCCTTGTTTTCGGCAATTAACTTGCCGGCCTGCTTGAACACCCAACAATCCCTGTTGGTGTGATTGGCTGGCTTGTCTGGGGTGCCGTGTATTTGACACGAGCGATCGAGTATGCGGTCCAGGCTGGACGGACCCGGCGTACTTTGTTTAAATGGCTTTTTCCGCTGACCGGGTTTAGAGCCTTTCAATCCGGCATTGACTGCCGTATCCTCGGTATTTTCGCTGTTAATGCGGCGCTTATGCTTGTTGCGACGTGACCTGCTATTGCCGTCCTTGGTATCTCAGGTACCATGGTTCTTTGATATGTTATTACTGCGAGCCAGCCAGCTGTCTTCTCCCGCACAAAAGCGGGTCATGTGCGTCGTGAGGGCTGCCATAGATTTCGGCTTTTCCTGACCAAGGTGCCGGGCTAGCCACTCGTCTCGGATGTTCTGCTTGAAAGCTGCTAAGGCCTCCGCATCTGGACAATCGACGATTTGATTTTTCTTTGTGAGGAATCGAGTCCAGAATTGCCTAGCCGACTCTTCTGGCTGCTGAATTATGTGGCTTACATCATCGGCGTCTGGTGGTCGCACATAAGTGCCCTGAAAGTTGTCGAGGAATGCGGCTTCCAGATCTTCCCAACAGCTAATGGAGTCCGCTGGCAAGCTATTAAGCCAATGCCGCGCTGGTCCTTTGAGCTTTAGTGGGAGGTATTTGATGGCATGTAACTCCTCACCGCGGGCCATGTGGATGTGGAGGAGGAAGTCCTGAATCCATACTGCGGGATCTGTTGTGCTGTCTTATGATTCAATGTTACAGGTTTGAAACCTTCTAGGAATTGATGTTCCATTACTTCGTCTGTGAAGCATAAGGGGTGTGCGGCGCCTCTGTATTGGGCTATATCGCAACGCAGCTCGAATGGGTCTTGCCCGCTATGTTCGGCCCGGTCGGATTTGCTTTTACTGTATCTGGCGTGACGTTTACCGTCTCACAGAGTGGTGCACCCTCGTGATCCGTAGATCGATCTTGAATGCTTTGCTTTGTCCTCCAATATGTCTCGCAGGTCTGGCGTATCTCCCCATGCCTTTTTGTTTGCATGGAGTTGGGGTGGAGGCTGAGCTTTTGGCTGGAATGTCTCTATCGCGGCCACGAGGTGGCCGATCAGCCATATCATACGCTTCTTCCTCCAGTCGGGGTAGTAAACTGCACCTTGGGTAACTCTTCGAGGGGCGCTCGAGTTTATAGTTCTCGGCTGCGAGGACTTCAGTCCATTTGTCAGCTAGCAGATCTTGATCAGCTTGAAGCTGCCGCTGCTTTTTCTTCAGGCTATTTGTCGTGGCCATAAGCCGGCGCTTGAAGCGCTCTTGTTCGACGCGATCCTCTGGGACAGCGAATTCATCGTCGCCGAGGCTTGCCTCATCTTCGGAGGGGGCATGTAATTGTCATCCTCCTCCTCTCCGCCAGCCGCTCTCTCAGGAGAGCTGGCTCCTTCATCCTCCTGCTCTAAATCTTGCTGGAGGGGATTGTTGTTGTCTTTGGAGCTATCCGGAGTGTTATTATCTCCTGTGCCGGTATCACCACTTTTGCTTTGGTGGGACATAGAGCTGCGTCACTGACGTCGGCGCTTGGGTTGCTTCTTGGAGGGGTCATCCTTCGTTATCTCGTCGCCATTGCCCTCGCTGGGTGTATCCACCATGTATATGTCATATGACGAGGTGGCTTTCCAGTGCCCTATAGGCGCTGGTTCGTGTTCGTCTCCTACATCGTCGTCCATACCGTCGATGTCTTCGGAGTCGAAGTCGAGCATGTCGGTTAAATCATCGGCAGTGGCTACGAAGTGGGTGGTAGGTGGGCGTTGAATTTCTTCGTCTTCCGCATCCCAATCCTGTTGGCCATAATCCGGCCAGGGCTCTCCTGACAAAGAGAGTCCTTAGTGAATTAAGAATGTCGCCGAGGGGCGAGTGCTGAAAGATATCCGCGGCGGTGAATTCCATGATCAGCGCCCAATCAGATTCGATTGGCAGGGGCGTAGACGGTTCGGAGTCCGAGAAAGAGTCCGGCACCTTGGAGTCACGGGCTGCGCAGAGGTTTATGCTAGTGTTTGGCTCGATCGCCGTCGAGACTGCGGCCCCTGAGGTGGTGTCTAGCCACCCGTCCTCGATTGGCGCAGTTTGCTCCGAGCTAAGGGTCGGAGCAGATGTGGGTGCGGCCTCTGGGGTACTGTTCGGCGGTAGAGCTAGGTCATACCCATCGCGACAGTGGGGCGTGCCCGGCTGTGGCTCGAATTCGTCGAAGATCAAGTCTCCGTGGATGTCGGTCGTGTAGTTCAAACTTCCAAATCTGACCTGATGGCCAGGGGCGTAGCTTTCAATCTGCTCCAGATGGCCAAGCGAATTAGCCCGCAGTGCAAAGCCGCCGAATACGAAGATCTGTCCGGGGAGAAAAGTCTCAACCTGGACCGCATCGCTATTGATGATAATAGGAGCCATCAAGCCTAATGGCGATGACACAGAGGAACTCTCAATGAAAGCACCAGTGTCGGTGTCAAAACCAGCGGATCTTGGGTAGGGGGTCCCGAACTGTGCGTCTAGGCCGGATGGTAACAGGAGGCAAGGGACACAATGTTTTACCCAGGTTCGGGCCCTCTTGATGGAGGTAAAACCCTACGTCCTGCTTGATTAATATTGATGATATGGGTAGTACAAGAGTAGATATACCACGAGATCAGAGAGGCTAAACCCTAGAAGCTAGCCTATGGTATGATTGTATGTTGTGATTGTTGTCCTACGGACTAAAACCTTTCGGTTTATATAGACGCCGGAGAGGGTTAGGGTTACACAAGGTCGGTTACAAAGGAGGAGATATCCATGTACGTATTTCCTAGCTTGCCTTCCACGCCAAGTAGAGTCCCGTCCTGACACGAGACGAAGTCTTCAATCTTGTATCTTCATAGTCTAACAGTCCGACCAATGGAGATAGTCCGGCAGTCCAGAGACCCCCTAATCCAGGACTCCCTCAGTTAGGTTTACCTTAATACTTCTTTTGTAGTTGCGGATGCTTGCAAGAGGGGTTAATCATAAGTGGGATGCTTGTCCAAGGAAGGGCAGTACCCAAGCACCGGTCCACCCACATATCAAATTATCAAAGTACCGAACGCGAATCATATGAATGTGATGAAAACTAGCTTGATGATAATTCCCATGTGTCCTCAGGAGCGCTTTCCTTTATATAAGAGCTTGTCCAGGCTTGTCCTTTGCTACAAAAAGGATTGGGCCATCTTGCTACACCTTATTTACTTTTATTACTTGTTACCCGTTACAAATTACCTTACCACAAAACTATATGTTACCGATAATTTCAGTGCTTGCAGAGAATACCTTACTGAAAACTGCTTATTATTTCCTTCTGCTCCTCGTTGGGTTTGACACTCTTACTTATCGAAAGGACTATGATAGATCCCCTATACTTTTGGTTCATCAGGGATCATCTTATAATGCTACCGCCGTACTAAGCAAAATAAGATGCATAAAAGATAAACATCACATGCAATTAAAATATGTGACATGATATGGCCATCATCATCTTGTGCTTTTGATCTCCATCTCCAAAGCATCATCATGATCCCCATGATCACCGGCTTGACACCTTGATCTCCATCGTAGCGTCGTGGTCATCTCGCCAACTATTGCTTCTACAACTATCGCTAATGCATAGTGATAAAGTAAAGCAATTACATGGTGTTTGCATTTCATACAATAAAGAGACAACCATAAGGCTCCTGCCGGTTGTCAGATATCTTACAAAACAAGATCATCTCATACAATAATGTTTATCACATCATGTCTTGACCATATCACGTCACAACATGCCCTCCAAAAACAAGTTAGACGTCCTCTACTTTGTTGTTGCAAGTTTTACGTGGCTCCTATAGGCTTCTAGCAAGAACCGTTCTTACCTATGCATCAAAACCACAATGGTGTTTTGTCAAGTTTGTTGTTTTGACCTTCTTCAAGGACGGCCACAGTCAAATTTGATTCAACAAAAGTAGGAGAAACAGACACCCGCCAGCCACCTTTATGCAAAACTAGTTGCATGTCTGTCGGTGAAATCAGTCTCATGTGCGTGGACATGTAAGGTTGGTCCGAGCCGCTTCATCCCACAATACTGCTGAATCAAAATAAGATGTTGGTGGTAAGCAGTATGACTATCACCGCCCACAACTCTTTGTGTTCTACTCGTGCATATCATCTACGCATAGACCTGGCTCGGATGCCACTGTTGGGAAACATTGCATGGAAAAACAAAAAAAATTCTACGCACATGCAATGATCTATCCATGGAGATGCATAGCAACAAGAGGGAGAGTGTGTCTATGTACCCTCGTAGACTATAAGCGGAAGCATTTCAAAACGCGGTTGATGTAGTCGAACTTTCTTCGCGCTCCACCGATCGAGTACCGAACGTACGACACCTCCGAGTTCTGCACACGTTCAGCTCGGTGACTTTCCTCGCCTTCTTGATCCAGCAATGTGTCGAGGTAGTAGATGAGTTCCATCAGCATGACGGTGTGGTGACGGTGATGGTGAAGTGATCCTCGCAGGGCTTTGCCTAAGCACTACGAAAATATGACCGAGGGTGTAAACTGTGGAGGGGGCGCCGCACATGGCTAACAATTGATATTGTGTGTTCTAGGCGCCCCCTCCCGACATATATATAGGTGGTAGGGGGGGAGAGGCAGCCAGGGGCCGCCCCAAGTAGGATTCGAATCCTACTTGGGGTTTCCACAAATGGCGCCCCCTTTCTTTTTTCTACCGGAGAAGAAAGGAAGGGGGGTGAACCCCCTCTTCTCCTTCTCCTGTTCGGCCACCTGACATAGGGGGGGCGCCACCCCTTGTGGGCTGGTGTGCTCCCCTATCATGGACCATATGGCCCATATATTCCCCGGGGGTTCCGGTAACCCCCCGGGTACTCCGATAAATACCTGATACACTCCGGAACACTTCAGGTGTCCGACTACTATCATCCTATATATCAATCTTTACCTCTCGACCATTTCGAGACTCCCCGTCATGTCTGTGATCTCATCCGAAACTCCGAACAACATTCCGTAACCAAATCACATAACTCATATAATACAATATCGTCATCGAACGTTAAGCGTGCGGACCCTACAGGTTCGATAACTATGTAGACATGACCGAGACACCTCTCCAGTTAATAACCAATAGCGGAACCTGGATGCTCATATTGGCTCCTACCTATTCTATGAAGATCTTTATCGGCCGAACTATTATGACAACATATGTAATTCCCTTTGTCCATCGGTATGTTACTTGCCCGAGATTCAATCGTCGTTATCTACATACCTAGTTCAATCTCATTACCGGCAACTCCCTTTGCTCGTTCCGTAATACATCACCTCATGACTAACTCCTTAGTCGTTTGCTTGCAAGCTTATGATGTGTATTACCGAGAGGGCCCAGAGATACCTCTTCGATACTCGGAGTGACAAATCCTAATCTTGATCTATGCCAACTCAACAAACACCTTGCGGAGATACCTGTAGAGCATCTTTATAATCACCCAATTATGTTGTGACGTTTGATAGCACACAAGGTATTCCTCCAGTATCCGGGAGTTGCATAATCTCATAGTTGAAGGAATATGTATTTGACATAAAGAAAGCAATAGCAATAAAATTGAACGATCAATATGCTAAGCTAACGGATGGGTCTTGTCCATCACATCATTTTCATAATGATGTGACCCCATTATCAAATGACAACCCATGTCCATGGCTAAGAAACCATAACCATCTTTGATCAACGAGCTAGTCAAGTAGAGGCTCACTAGGGACACAGTATTTGTCTATGTATTCACACATGTATTCAGGTTTCCGATCAATACAATTCTAGCATGAATAATAAATATTTATCATGAATAAGGAAATATAAAATAACAACTTTATTATAGCCTCTAGGGCATATTTCCTTCAGATACGTCTTCATCATATCTATAATTTTTGATTGTTTAATGTCAATATTCTACAACTTTCATATACTTTTGGCAACATTTTATATTATTTTTGGGACTAACATATTGATCCAGTGCCTAGTGCCAGTTCCCGTTTGTTGCATGTTTTTGTTTCGTAAAATATCCATATCAAACAAAGTCCAAACGCGATAAAAAAATCACGGAGATTTGTTCTGGAATATATGTGATTTTGGGGAAGCGGAATCAACATGAAACGATGCCCGAGGGGCCCACAAGCTCAAGGGGAGCGCCCCTCTTACCCTGGGCGTGGCTAGCAAGCTTGTGGCCTCCCCGTAGGTCGGTTCTAGGTGTACTTTGGCTGCAAGGAATCTTATATCCGGATAAAAAACATGTTAAAATTTCAGCCCAATCGGAGTTACAAATCTCCGGGAATTTAAGAAACGGTGAAAGACCAGAAAACGCGAACGCCAAACAGAGAGAGATCCAATCTCGGAGGGGCTCCCGTCCCTCTGCCACCATGGAGGCCATGGACCAGAGGGGAAACCCTCCTCCCATCTAGGGGGGAGGTCAAGAAAGAAGAAGAAGGAGGGGGGCTCTCTCCCCCTCTCTCCCGGTGGCGCTGGAACACCACTGGGGCCATCATCGTGACGGCGATCTACACCAGCAACTTCGCCGCCATCATCACCAACTCTCTCCCCCTCTATGCAGCGGTGTAACACCTCTTCTCACTGCTGTAATCTCTACTTAAACATGATGCTCAATGCTATATATTATTATCCAATGATATGTGGCTATCCTATGATGTTTGAGTAGATATGTTTTGTCTTGGGTTGATTGATGATCGTGATTGGTTTGAGTTGTATGTTTTATTTTGGTGCTGTCCTATGGTGCCCTCTGTGTTGCGCAAGCGTGAGGTATCCCCATTGTAGGGTGTTGCAATATGTTCATGATTCGCTTATGGTGGGTGGCGTGAGTGACAAAAGCACATACCCGAGTAAATGGGTTGTTGCGTATGGGAGTAAAGAGGGCTTGATACTTAATGCTATGGTTGGGTTTTACCTTAATGATCTTTGGTGGTTGCGGATGCTTGGTAGAGTTCCAATCATAGGTGCATATGATCCAAGTAGAGAAAGTATGTTAGCTCATGTCTCTCCCTCATATGAAATTGCAATAATGATTACCGGTCTAGTTATCGATTGCCTAGGGACAAATAACTTTCATGTGTTACAAAAAGCTCTCTACTAAACAACTAACTTTATTATCTTGCAATTTACTCGTAGTTTTATTATCGCTAAGTACATCTAGTTTTATTCTTGCAAATCTAGCCTATCACACCTACAAAGTACTTCTAGTTTCATACTTGTTCTAGGTAAAGCTAACGTTAAGTGTGCGTAGAGTTGTATCGGTGGTTGATAGAACTTGAGGGCATATTTATTCTACCTTTAGCCCCTTGTTGGGTTCGACACTCTTACTTATCGAGAAAGGCTACAATTGATCCCCTATACTTGTGGGTTATCAAGCACTTGCTCTTTTTACATCGGTTGATGAAGTTGAAGGATGAAAGCAAGTTCCTTGCCTTCGTTGCCTATTCCCTCAAGACCACCACGACCAATGAATATGAAGGTGGTGATCCAACCATTCGAACAAAAATGAAGGATTGCTCTATCCACGAAGGTGACTATGGGCTGGGGAAGTGGAGTTGGAGAAGGAGAATCAAGAAGGGGCGACTGCTAAGATGATGGAGAAGTTTGAGAACATTATGGAGAATAAGGAGAAAGCAACTGGCAAGTGTAAGGAGGTGGAGGATGAAAAAAAGGTGAAGCGGTTTGACATGTTCATGGACGTGCAAAACAAGAAACTCAAGCTCGAAGAGAAGAAGATTGAGATCAAAGCCACAACTTCACATGACACCAATATATTGTTCTTGAAAACGTAGAAGCTAGATCCCGGTGCGGTGAAGATTGTGCAAGAGTGTCGTGTGCTTCCTCGCTTCCTCTCAACTAAGAAGGTGTTGGGCCCCAAGTGCAAGGGTTTATAACAAGAAATAATTTCCCTTATTTCCCTTAAGTTACCTCAAGTTTTATCAAACCACATAAGTTTAGCAACATGCTCGATGATCAGTACCTGCACAGACAAATACAAACCTGCCTTGGGCCCCAACATGACTAGCGAGGTTGTCAGTCTCACTAGATTGCTAGTTAAAAAGATTAAAAGCACACGTGTATGGAAAATTTGATTGCAATGAAATGCAAAATCAAGGAATTGAAAAGAGTGTTTGATCGAGGTTGAAAGAACGTAAGAGGAAGATGGACCGGGATCCATCGGTTCACTAGTGGTTTCTCTTGAAAAAAGCATGGCGTGGTGAATAACTATAGTTGTGCATCGATTAAATTGCAGTTTTTGCAAATATGACTATCCATGGCATAATCAACATATGAGCATCACATCTATTCAACTGCATCTATAGCTAATACTTCACTCAAGACCGCTATCAATTATTCATCTCAAAATATTAAGTAAAATAGAGTATTGAAATAAGTATGATGACATGAAGTAGATGATATATTATCTTCACCATGCATGCAAAGGACAACTACACAACCATCTTTTTATCCCTAGTAGCAACATCACAATACAAGTGTTTCCACTTTCTGTCACTACAGTAGATTAATTACTTGCAAGATTGAACCCAACTATCATACACAACTCCCACTTGAAGATCACCCCTCAAACTTGGCCAAAGAGATAAAGATAGATCGAAGAGTATATATGAGTAAGAATTATACAACAAAGAAACTAAATAAACCTAAAAAAGATTCATCGATAAATCTGATCGTAGAGTGACAATTCATCATATCACAACAAACATATCAACAGACTACATCAGATAGATCACAATCATGTAGGGCAACTCATGTGATCTTTGTATTGAGAAACATAGGAGAGAAAACCAACTAGCTACTGCTACGGATCCATGGTCCAAATAAAACTACTCATGAGCGACCATGGTGGCCTTCAAGTTGATGGAGATGGCCACCGTGATGATTTCCCCTTTGGCAGAGTACCGGAAAAGGTCCCCAGGTCTCCCAACAGAGGTGTGCATGAAGGAAACAAAAGAATTCCTTGATATTTAGGTTTTTGGGATGAATGGTAAATATAGGCATCGAGAGGCGGTGGAACGTTGTACCAAGGGGCCTACGTGCCCCACCACGCGCCCCTGGCCACATGGTGGGGGCACATGGGGGCTGTGGCCGCCCCCTTCCCTACGTCGGTGATTCCCGGAAGCTTAAGGATTTTTGGAGCTCCTTAAAATTGATTTTCCTAAAAGTCAAAAACATGCAAAAAAACAACTACTAACAATAGGCATTGAGGAGTTAATAAGTTAGTCTAGAAAAATTATAAAAATTTGTGCCAAAATGATATAAACATGACAAGAAACAATAAAAATTATAAATATGTTTGAGGCATATCACCGTGCTAGCCTATTGAAGCACTTCGGGCAAATGTAGGGTGACAAGTCGGCCGAAGAGTCTTTAGCATGAACAACTAGGTTGCGGGCTTTTGGGATCAATTACATGTAAAAGCTTATTAAACATCTAGTGTTTCTGGTTGTGATTGCATATGTTTGCAACTATTCAAACACATGCTAGATTTCTATTGAACTGGATATTTACATCAAATGGACACAACTGGACCAGGGTGGACATTTGGTGCCTACGGTTGTATGGCTGTCTCCCCTCGCGTTGTCCACAAACACATCCGAACGTGCCCATGGAGATTTGGTGATTCACGTTGGAGTTGCCCTTATCTCCCAATAAACATATTCCCAATATACATCAGATATATGGAGCCCACATGTTAGTGGCACAATTTATTTTTATTCACCTCCCTCTTCTTTTATGATCTCTCTTGCCAGCATATTTCTCCAACAGGAATGTGGCTTGAGCGGTGTGATGGAGCTTAGGGCCAAGCGACACAACGAGCTTGTTGTAGGTGATGACTACAACAACGTCGCTTGAGATCAGGTCCAAGCAGCACAGCAGCGCGGACAAGCAGGTGTGTGCTAGTGCGAGGGGAAGGGGGTTGATGACAATGGGTGGGCGGATAAGGGTGGGCCGCAATATCCAGAAAATACAAAGGAGGAGCTCTGGCATGACAAATCCATTTCGACTGCAGCGAGGCGATAGCTCTGACAATGGAAGGATTCAGAGGTAAAAGCACGATTGGCTTTGGCTCCAACACAGTGAAATTATTGAGGGGTGCAACTTTTATAAGTTATGATATTTTTTGATCATCGTCGATAATTTTTTGGGGAAAGGGGAGCTTTCAGATGCATTTTTTCTTCCAATTCCTTCAATACAAAAATGTATTAGCGGCATGGAGATGCAAGAGATGCTTTTAAGGCATATTTTCTTATTCACAACATATGTGTTTTTGTTTTGTTTTTATTCGGACTTGTAAGTGCATTTGAAGAAAAGCAAAATAAATGCCTATAGTTGAGAGAATCACATGTTCATACTCATGGCAATCTCTACTTGAGCATTTATTAGTAAAAAAACTGAAGAGATGTATTTGCTTTACCGTGTCAGATCATAACAGGACCAAAAATTCTAGACTAACAGTCAACTATGGGAGTTTTACACACCTTTTCATGTATACTGTCACACCCTAGCTAGTCATGCATTAGAGTGTTGCATCATGTTTACTCTTTCATCAGAAACTTGAAATGGGGATGACAGAACCCCCAGTCCCCTCTGAAACCAACTAGGGTTTACTAAAATAATTTTCAATGAACCTGAAATGCCCTTCTAAAATGCCCATCATTTTTGTCTTGGTTCAGAACCTCTGCCAAAAGTGGTGCACATTTTCCTAGGCCATCTTAGGGTTTTTGAATTAATTCATAAATATTTGAATTTGGGCATTTAAAATTATATAAAATATTTAAATGCTCAAATACCTCCAAACTAAAATGTTTCATGTTGGAAATAATCCAACTATGGACCAGGAGTGATTTGGTGATTTTTGAAGTTGCCTAGGTATTTTATTAAATTCAGCAAAGTTGCAGATATATTAAATAAAAACAGAAACAGAAAAAAAGGGGGAAAGCTTACCTGGCGCCTGCCCCCGGCCCACCTGCCGGCCCAGCCCAGCACCGCTCCAGCGAGCTGCTTGCCGGCCAGGCAGGCAGGCAGGTGCCCGACGGCGACCGCGGCGTGCGCCACGCACCTGCTCGCCGCCTCGCCGCTCCCCTCGCCAGGTGACGTCGTGGATCGGCCTCCCTCTCTCCCCCGAACCCCCCAGACACCCCCTCTCCTCTCCAGCTCCTCCCCCTCGCACGCCCCAGCCATGGCCGACGCCATCGCCGCCACCCCCTCGCCGTAGCCACGCCCTCCGACCACCCCACGCCGTCTCACCGTGTCCAGGAGCTCCGCCGCTGTCCACTTCATCGAGCAGCCGAGCCCCGAGCGCTCGCAACGCCCGAGACCACCGCACCGACCTCGCCCGAGCTCACCGTCGCCGGAGATCCCCTTCAACGCCATCGTCGCTCCGGTCCATCTCCGGCCGCACCAAGGACTCCGTCGCACTCACTGTGAGCTTAGCCATCTTCCCCTCCCTTCCGTTCTTGCTCCCGAGCCGTGTAGCAACCTCCCAGAGCTCAACCGCACCCACCGCCGTGGACCTCGTCGCCGACGTGCTCCCGGTCATCCTCCGGCCACAAGATGGTGTCCATCTTACTCACCAAGTCCCGCAGCACCTAGCTAGCTACTCCACGAGCCTCACCGAACCCTCTAGCGTCAAGTTCGTCTTCGGCCGAACCCCGATGGCCGCCAAGGTCGTCGCCGGCGCCAACTCCGGCCACCCCGACCCCAACGGACTCCGCCAAGAGCTGCGGTTTGTCCTCAGCTCCACTCCGGTGATCTCCGCGGCCCATTTGGTGGCCGGAATAGCCAAAACCACTCCCGCCGCCGCGTCGGGCTCGCCGGCGGCTAAACGCCGGTGCAGCCGACCCGGGTTTGACCACGGGTGGGCCCTGGTTGACTCCCCTGAGTCAATGACAGGTGGGGCCCAGCCCTGTTAATTAAACAGGATTAGTTTTAATTAAATTTTAATTAAAATAATCACCCTGACATGCGGGACCCACTGTCAGGTTTGACCTGGACCAGTTCCGTTGACCTGCTGACGTCACACTGACGTCAGGCTGATGCAGTAATTGATTTTCTGGATTTAATTTAAATCAGGAAATTCCAGAATATTATTTAAACTTCAAAAATTCATAACTTTTATTCTGTAACTCCAAATTGGACAAATTATATATGAAAAATGATCAGAAAAATCCAATCTATCCATATGTACTATTTTCATGCATGATCAAACAAGTTAAATTGATGTTTTTAACAGAACAAGGAAAAGCACTTTAAAAGGCCATATTTGAATCTGAAATTTGAATCCTTGATTCAAATTTGTTCAAACCCTTCTAGTTTTAGTTGCATTAGCCCAATACACTCATTTTGCCATGTCTCATGCATGCATCATATTGTTGCATACTGTTTGGTAATGTTTGTGAATCGGTGCTCTCTGCGGCAGGTTCTGTCCCCGAAGAGTACCTGATTACCCTAACGAAGAACCGTATCAGTGCATCGAACCATCAGGCAAGCAACCAACCATTTGATCATATCGATACAATCCCATGTTCTCGCTCCTGCTCTCTTTTACTGCATTAAGACAACGCGTTTCAAACTGCTGTGTGCTACGGTAGTTGAACCCATTTCCTCTGCATGACCTGTCATTGCCACAGTAACTAGATGAAACCCACTAGCATGTGTAGGAGTTGTTTGAGCCATATGTATGTGTTGTTCCTACCTTGCCATGCCTGCTATGCTTAGAGTCGTGTTAGGTCTGGTTCATCTGGGTGATGGGCTAGAGTGAAATGTTTATGTCGGTAATGAGAGTGGTGTGGTGAACACGATTTGGTAAAGGTATCGATGAGAGGCCATGTAGGAGTACATGGTGGGTTGTTTCATTGAAGCCGACCTTAAGCACTGAGATCTGTATGCGTGATTTAAGAATCAGCTACTACCATGCATTGGGCCCGAAACCAATGGACCCTCTCGGCTTCTTATTCACCCTAGTTCTCCGTCCAGGAGTTGCAAGTAGTTTCTGGTGTTTGTAGCCTACTGGAGGCCGTGGACATCGCTGACCGTAGGGGTGGGCTGTGATGCGGTAGGTACGTGGCACGGTGTACCGAATACCCGTTAGGTATCTCGGGAACCCTGTTCACATCGTTCGGGGCCGTATGGGAAACCTCGGCCGGACTCCCTGCGGATGGAACCTGGATAGGCGATAAACCTGGACTGGAGGCTTAGGTGATTAGGTAGGTCGTGGCCGACACCCACGTTGGGCTTCCGCTTGAAGGTTGCCGAGTACATGTCGTGTAAACGACGGTAAGTGGTGAGAGCGTGTATGAAGAAGTACACCCCTGCAGGGTTAACATGATCTATTCGAATAGCCGCGTCCGCGGTAAAGGACTACTTGGTTGCTTATACAGTTCATAGACAAGTAAATGGAAACTGTTAAAAGCCTCAAGATAAGTGTGAGTGCCGAGGATGGCTCTTCCGTAGGAAGACGGAGGCGGATCCTCGGTAGTGTATTGAATTGGTGAGTAGTGGACTCGTGTGCGCAAAACCATTTCAAGTTGGAGTCTCGTAGGATAGTCTAGCCAAGAGTCAAAGCTGGCTTGCTGCAATAACTCCACCAACCCTTCTTGATACTAAGCATGTATGTAGGACCTGATGTAAGTCTTGCTGAGTACCTTTGTACTCATGTTGCTATAATTTACATTTTTTACAGAAGACGCTGCAACCCCTTCTGATGGGTTCTATGTAGACGTTGACATCAACGAGTAGGCTGAAAGACCCAGGTGGTGACCCTGAGCTTGTGAAGGACCTTGTAGTATAGCTAGGCTTCCCAAGCCTCTTTTATTTTACTAGTTGTCTGTACTCAGACAAGTTACTTCCGCTGCTGGTTTGTATGACTGTATGACTTGTATGTTGGGTCGTGAGACCCGTACCTTTGTGTATGTTATGTATGGCTCTCTGAGCCTTAAATAAAGTACTTGTGTCATAGAGTCATGTTGTGATGCTTCGTTGTATTTGCACATATCGAGCATACTGTGTGTATGATTGAAATGCTTGGTATGTGTGGGATCTGACTATCTAGTTGTTTATCTTTAGTAGCCTCTCTTACCGGGAAATGTCTCCTAGTGTTACCGCTGAGCCATGGTAGCTTGCTACTGCTCTGGAACACTTAGGCTGGCCGGCATGTGTCCTTCTTCGTTCCTGTGTCTGTCCCTTCGGGGAAATGTCACGCTTTGAGTACCGGAGTCCTGTTAGCCCGCTACAGCCCGGTTTACCGGAGTCCTGCTAGCCCAGTGCTACAGCCCGGACCCACTTGCTGATGACCAACACGTTCGAAGCTGGGTCATGAATGCCTGTCCCTGTAAGTCTGTGCCACTTTGGGTTTACGACTAGTCATGTCAGCCCGGGCTCTTTATCATATGGATGCTAGCGACACTATCATATACGTGAGCCAAAAGGCGCAAACGGTCCCGGGCAAAGGTAAGGCGACACCCGTGAGGATACCGTGCGTGAGGCCGCAAAGTGATATGAGGTGTTACCGGCTAGATCGATGTGACATCGAGTCGGGGTCTTGACAGCGTTGGCATCAGAGCCGGACTGCCTGTAGGTTCTCCAAGCCAAACTGGTCGATGTTGAGTCTAGAAATTCTTTAGTTATATGTAGGGGAATTGTTTGTGGGATGGAACGTAAGGCTCTTTTTACTCCTTTATCTTATGACATTCTGATCTGAGTCAGTCCATTCTTCCACCAGGGGTTAAGGAATTAGGACCTATTCTCTCTATCAGGATCACGTGTTACTAATCAGTAGTACCTTATAAGTTTGATGGATACAAGCCTAGTTCAGTTCTACTACCACATTATGTTGTTAGAATGGATTCAGAACCTTGTTATGATGATGATGAGTGTGTGTGTAATCCTTTGTCAAATGTCTCAAAATCCTTCTTGAGCATTTACAGCTGTTATGCTGCCGAAATTTTGCTAGAAATTCTAATGCCCTTGCATTATGATTGTGCTTTCAGATGGACACTCGCGACCTCAATCAAGTGGTTCGCCTGACTCGATGCCTAGATGTACCCGGCCATACTGCCAAGTTGGTCAGGGTAATGACTGAGGCTGGATACCGCTGGTATCCTGAGTACACGGTCGAAGAGCAATTCCGAGACTTTAATCAAAGCCAGTATCTCTGCACTGTCAGGATATTTCCATCTTATCCTGGATCCACCGAGCCTCTTCACTGCTCTTATGGACTCGGAGTTACCATTGAGATGGCTGTGCAGGACGCCGCCTACTCTATGATGACCATTATGCGAGTCAGATCTGGTATATTTCGGGACTCTGATTTCCGGTATATGCCAGGATCACTTCCGGGAGCACAAGGGTATCTCCAGGCTATCTATGCTGACCCCACCCAGGAGGATTCACGGACTCGCACCACTGCCGAGATGCTCGAGGATAAGGACCGTGAAAATCGGGCCTTGAGGTTAGAGCTCTTCAATACCCGTGCTGACCACTGGGCCACTTTGACTCGGTTCGCACCGGCGGTGCAAGCTGGATATTCAGATATGCGCGATCTCTATCCTGTGAGATCCGCTCTGCCAGACGTGATGGTTTGGCGTGATGTAGGAGGCATCACCCCACCTCGCGGTCCCCGCAGGCCACCGTTTGTTGGTCCAAGGCCTCATCCTAGCCCCTATGGTCCACAAGCCCCGCGAGATCGTCTGTTTCCGAATGATCATGTTGAGCTTCCAGGCTATGGAGGTGATTTCTACGAGGACTACTACGGATCGGTTTGAGTTAGCAGTAGTATCACTAGTTCGCACTAGCTGTGTCTTCTATCGTCCCGCGTGACTCGTGGGATATGACCTAGTTTGTACTCCTTCCGGAGGTGTAGAAAAATAATGTATAGGAGCTTGGAATGCCTCCGATGAGATGTAATCCTCTTTTCACCGTAATAGTACTTTGTTTGGTCTTGTACTAAACTCTGTATGGTGTGTATGACGATGGAATAAAAGAAGCAGTTCGGTTTTTACCATGTCATACGGATGATCATCTTGCATTTCGAGTTATTCCTTGCATTTTTATCCTATGTCGGAATTTTATCATCCTGACTAAATCATTGTCTTGTTTACCTAGGATGGTCACCACGCGCGCTAACCCTGCTTCTCAAGAGCAGGCCGAAGGCAGTGAAGCCAGGGATGTAAATCTGCCTCATCCTCCTTCACTAGCCGAGGTTATGATGGAAGCTGAGAGAAACAAGCGGGAGACCAACCGTTTGTTAGAGCGTATTGAACAGAACACGGCACACCATCAGAGGACTAACGTGGTGTCACTCAGTGATTTTATCAAATTGCATCCACCTACGTTCCACCACTCCGTCGAGCCTCTCGACGCTGATGACTGGCTTCGCAGTATCTCTCATAAACTGCGTTCCGCGCTGGTAGCGGAGGCTGACAAGGTCACCTTTGCTGCATATCATCTTGAAGGCCCCACCAGTCTATGGTGGGAGAATTATGGAGCTATGCGCCCAGCGGGCCATGTCACTACTTGGGCTGAGTTCAGTGAGGCTTTCCGTGAACATCACATTCCGGAGGGTCTCATGGACCGTAAACGTGAAGAATTTTGCAGTTTCACCCAAGGCCGACTGTCTGTGGATGCTTACAGCAGGGAGTTTGGTAACCTCGCACGATATGCAACCGAGGAAGTTTCTACTGACGCCAAGAAGCAAGCAAGGTTCCGTAAGGGCCTTAGTCCTGAGCTTCGCCGCGACCTCCGTCTGCATGAGTGCACATCTTTTCAGAAACTTGTCAACAAAGCCATCAGTGCTGAAACTGGTCAGACTGACTATGACGCAACACGCAAGCATGGCCGTGATATGGGTTCCTCATCCGGTGCTGGTCCTCAGAAGCGCCGCGTGTGGGTACCCAACACCGCCCTGCCACCCAGGTTTACACCGAGGCCATCCTTCCAGGTGCCTCGCCCCGTTCAACAGTCTGCTCCAGCCAAGCCCTATGGGGGTCCAACTAACAATGCTCCTCCACGTACCAGTTCCGTGACTTGTTTCAAGTGTGGGGAATCTGGCCACTATATGCGTGAGTGTCCCCAGACCAACCCCAATCAATCTGCTAAAGCTGTTGGCCGTGGCAAGCCGACAGGAAAAATATTCCACGCCAAGCCGGTCACCGCTTCACGTGGCCATGTCAATTGTATTTCTGCCGAAGAAGCTCAAGAGGATCCCAACGTCGTTCTCGGTACGCTTCTTGTTAATTGCCACCCGGCATCTGTTCTTTTCGATACAGGAGCCTCTCATTCTTTTATATCTGAAAATTATGCTCGTTTGCATAACGTCGCATTCGGTGATATGCCAACCTCTATGGTAATTCAAACTCCGGGATCCAAATGGCAAACTTCTCAAGTAAGCCATGGAAATGAAATCCAAGTCGACAGACTTGTTTTCCTCGCGTCTTTGATAGCCCTTAAATCTTCAGATATTAATATCATTTTGGGTATGGACTGGATGTCGGCTCATCATGCCCAAATTGATTGCTTCTCTAGGACTGTTCAACTCACCCATCCTTCGGGGAAGATAGTCAATGTCTTGACCCGAATAGCCAAGCGACAATTATATTCTCTTAACGCCAGCCCTTTGCCAGACCTTGAGGACGTTCCGGTAGTCCGTGACTTCCCGGATGTCTTCCCAGAAGAATTGCCAGGTGTTCCACCTGACAGGGATGTTGAGTTCGTAATAGACCTCATTCCAGGAACCGTTCCGATTGCTAGAAGACCTTATAAGATGGCACCCCTAGAACTAGCCGAACTTAAGAAACAACTCGATGAGTCCTTGAAAAAGGGTTTCATCCGACCTAGTTCTTCTCCGTGGGCTTGCCCCGTCCTATTCGTCAAGAAGAAGGATGGTACGGACCGGATGGTTGTAGATTACCGACCTGTCAATTTGGTCACAATCAAGAACAAATATCCGCTTCCCAGTATCAACGACCTGTATGATCAGCTCGCTGGATCCTCAGTCTTCTCCAAGATGGATTTGAGGTTGGGCTACCATCAAATCAAAATCAGAAACGGGGACATTCCTAAAACGGCCTTTGTTACTCGTTATGGCCAATACGAGTACACCGTCATGTCCTTCGGATTAACCAACGCTCCAGCCACCTTTTCTCGGTTAATGAACTCAATCTTCATGGAGTATTTGGATAAATTCGTCGTGGTTTACCTCGATGATATACTCATCTACTCCAAGAACGAGGAAGAACATGCCGAACATCTAAGGCTAGTGTTGCAGAAACTTCGAGAGCATCGCCTTTATGCCAAATTTTCTAAATGTGAATTCTGGTTGTCAGAAGTGACCTATTTGGGTCATGTAATATCTGGTAAAGGTATTGCTGTTAACCCTGAGCGAGTTCAAGCCATCCTTAACTGGACTCCACCTGAATCGGTCAAGCAAGTTCGGAGTTTTCTGGGCTTAGCGAGCTATTGTCGTCGCTTTGTCGAGAACTTCTCCAAAGTTGCCAAACCTCTAACCGAACTCCTCAAGAAAGATAAGAAGTTCGAGTGGACTCCACAATGTGAGCACAGCTTTCAGGAACTGAAAGGACGCCTGACCTCTGCTCCCGTACTGGTACCGCCAGACTTCTCCAAGGACTTTGTTATCTACTGCGACGCCTCGCGACAAGGACTAGGTTGCATTCTCATGCAAGATCGACACGTAATTGCCTACGCTTCACGGCAATTGCACCCACATGAGGAGAATTATCCCACTCATGATCTAGAGCTTGCAGCCGTAGTCTATGCACTTAAAACCTGGCGACATTACCTCCTCGGTAACCGTTGCGAAATATTCACTGATCACCAAAGCCTGAAGTACATTTTCACCCAACCGGATCTAAATCTCAGGCAAAGACGTTGGGTTGAATTGATCACAGACTTCGACTTAGGAATAACCTACACCCCAGGGAAAGCCAACGTCATGGCTGATGCGCTAAGTCGTAAATCTTATTGTAACAATCTGATGCTACAACAAAGTCAACCGCTTCTCCATGAGGAATTTCGGAAGCTTAACCTTCACATTGTATCTCGAGGTTTTCTTTCCACCTTGGTGGCAAAACCTACCCTTACGAATCAGATTATCAAGGCACAGAAGGTAGATCCGGGAATCTCCCGCATCAAGAGAAACATTCAGAAAGGAATTGCGAATTGCTTCTCCATTAATGATCAAGGGGTCGTATACTTCGGAAATCGACTAGTGGTTCCCAAAGTGCGAAACCTGAGGCGATTGATCCTTAAGGAAGCTCATGAATCTCCTCTCACCATTCATCCCGGTAGCACTAAGATGTATCAGGACCTACGCCAGAGGTTCTGGTGGACTAGGATGAAGAGAGAAATTGCTCAGTATATTGCTAATTGCGACGTCTGTCGTCGTGTAAAAGCAGAGCATCAACGGCCTGCTGGCACCCTTCAACCCCTAGCTATTCCTGAATGGAAATGGGATAAAATTGGCATGGATTTCATTACCGGTTTTCCCAGGACCAAGAGAGGGAATAATGCTATTTTCGTCGTGGTCGATCGTCTTTCCAAAGTAGCCCATTTCCTACCTGTTCGTGAGAGTATAACCGCTAGTCAGCTGGCAGACTTATACATCTCCCGAATAGTGTCCCTCCATGGTGTTCCTTTGGAAATTAACTCGGATCGAGGAAGTCTTTTCACCTCTCGATTTTGGGAAAGTTTCCAAAATGCTATGGGAACCCGTCTCTCCTTTAGCACCGCCTTCCACCCTCAGTCGAGCGGTCAAGTGGAACGCGTCAACCAGATTCTAGAAGACATGCTTCGAGCCTCTGTTATCTCATTCGGAATGGATTGGGAGAAGTGCCTTCCATTTGCCGAATTCGCTTATAACAACAGCTATCAATCTAGCTTGGGTAAAGCCCCTTTTGAAGTTCCCTATGGACGACGGTGTCGAACACCCCTTAACTGGTCAGAGACCGGGGAAAGACAATTCTTTGGCCCGGATATGATTCAGGAAGCAGAAGAACAAGTTCGTATCGTTCGTGAAAAGTTGAAAACAGCTCAATCTCGTCAAAAGAGTCAATATGACCGAAAACATCAGGCTATGACTTTCGAGGTTGACGAGAAGGCTTATCTTCGGGTCACCCCTCTGAAGGGAACCCATCGTTTCGGTATCAAAGGCAAATTGGCTCCTCGTTACATTGGACCTTTTCGCATTCTCGCCAAACGAGGAGAAGTTGCCTACCAGCTGGAACTACCTCCGCATCTCTCCAGAGTCCACGATGTCTTCCACGTTTCTCAACTCAGGCGTTGCTTCTCGGATCCTATCCGTGGAGTGGACTACGAAACGCTTGATCTCCAAGAAAATCTTACATATCGAGAGTACCCCATTCGTATCCTCGATCAGGCCGAACGTACCACTCGACGTCATAATATCAAGTTTCTCAAGGTTCAATGGTCGCACCATTCTGAGGATGAAGCAACTTGGGAAAGGGAGGATCGTCTTCGACTCGAGTACCCCGCCTTCTTCCCGGAGGAACCCAAATCTCGGGACGAGATTCTTTTGAGTGGGGGTGAGTTGTCACACCCTAGCTAGTCATGCATTAGAGTGTTGCATCATGTTTACTCTTTCATCAGAAACTTGAAATGGGGATGACAGAACCCCCAGTCCCCTCTGAAACCAACTAGGGTTTACTAAAATAATTTTCAATGAACCTGAAATGCCCTTCTAAAATGCCCATCATTTTTGTCTTGGTTCATAACCTCTGCCAAAAGTGGTGCACATTTTCCTAGGCCATCTTAGGGTTTTTGAATTAATTCATAAATATTTGAATTTGGGCATTTAAAATTATATAAAATATTTAAATGCTCAAATACCTCCAAACTAAAATGTTTCATGTTGGAAATAATCCAACTATGGACCAGGAGTGATTTGGTGATTTTTGAAGTTGCCTAGGTATTTTATTAAATTCAGCAAAGTTGCAGATATATTAAATAAAAACAGAAACAGAAAAAAAGGGGGAAAGCTTACCTGGCGCCTGCCCCCGGCCCACCTGCCGGCCCAGCCCAGCACCGCTCCAGCGAGCTGCTTGCCGGCCAGGTAGGCAGGCAGGTGCCCGACGGCGACCGCGGCGTGCGCCACGCACCTGCTCGCCGCCTCGCCGCTCCCCTCGCCAGGTGACGTCGTGGATCGGCCTCCCTCTCTCCCCCGAACCCCCCAGACACCCCCTCTCCTCTCCAGCTCCTCCCCCTCGCACGCCCCAGCCATGGCCGACGCCATCGCCGCCACCCCCTCGCCGTAGCCACGCCCTCCGACCACCCCACGCCGTCTCACCGTGTCCAGGAGCTCCGCCGCTGTCCACTTCATCGAGCAGCCGAGCCCCGAGCGCTCGCAACGCCCGAGACCACCGCACCGACCTCGCCCGAGCTCACCGTCGCCGGAGATCCCCTTCAACGCCGTCGTCGCTCCGGTCCATCTCCGGCCGCACCAAGGACTCCGTCGCACTCACTGTGAGCTTAGCCATCTTCCCCTTCCTTCCGTTCTTGCTCCCGAGCCGTGTAGCAACCTCCCGGAGCTCAACCGCACCCACCGTCGTGGAGCTCGTCGCCGACGTGCTCCCGGTCATCCTCCGGCCACAAGATGGTGTCCATCTTACTCACCAAGTCCCGCAGCACCTAGCTAGCTACTCCACGAGCCTCACCGAACCCTCTAGCGTCAAGTTCGTCTTCGGCCGAACCCCGGTGGCCGCCAAGGTCGTCGCCGGCGCCAACTCCGGCCACCCCGACCCCAACGGACTCCGCCAAGAGCTGCGGTTTGTCCTCAGCTCCACTCCGGTGATCTCCGCGGCCCATTTGGTGGCCGGAATAGCCAAAACCACTCCCGCCGCCGCGTCGGGCTCGCCGGCGGCTAAACGCCGGTGCAGCCGACCCGGGTTTGACCACGGGTGGGCCCTGGTTGACTCCCCTGAGTCAATGACAGGTGGGGCCCAGCCCTGTTAATTAAACAGGATTAGTTTTAATTAAATTTTAATTAAAATAATCACCCTGACATGCGGGACCCACTGTCAGGTTTGACCTGGACCAGTTCCGTTGACCTGCTGACGTCACACTGACGTCAGGCTGATGCAGTAATTGATTTTCTGGATTTAATTTAAATCAGGAAATTCCAGAATATTATTTAAACTTCAAAAATTCATAACTTTTATTCTGTAACTCCAAATTGGACAAATTATATATGAAAAATGATCAGAAAAATCCAATCTATCCATATGTACTATTTTCATGCATGATCAAACAAGTTAAATTGATGTTTTTAACAGAACAAGGAAAAGCACTTTAAAAGGCCATATTTGAATCTGAAATTTGAATCCTTGATTCAAATTTGTTCAAACCCTTCTAGTTTTAGTTGCATTAGCCCAATACACTCATTTTGCCATGTCTCATGCATGCATCATATTGTTGCATACTGTTTGGTAATGTTTGTGAATCGGTGCTCTCTGCGGCAGGTTCTGTCCCCGAAGAGTACCTGATTACCCTAACGAAGAACCGTATCAGTGCATCGAACCATCAGGCAAGCAACCAACCATTTGATCATATCGATACAATCCCATGTTCTCGCTCCTGCTCTCTTTTACTGCATTAAGACAACGCGTTTCAAACTGCTGTGTGCTACGGTAGTTGAACCCATTTCCTCTGCATGACCTGTCATTGCCACAGTAACTAGATGAAACCCACTAGCATGTGTAGGAGTTGTTTGAGCCATATGTATGTGTTGTTCCTACCTTGCCATGCCTGCTATGCTTAGAGTCGTGTCAGGTCTGGTTCATCTGGGTGATGGGCTAGAGTGAAATGTTTATGTCGGTAATGAGAGTGGTGTGGTGAACACGATTTGGTAAAGGTATCGATGAGAGGCCATGTAGGAGTACATGGTGGGTTGTTTCATTGAAGCCGACCTTAAGCACTGAGATCTGTATGCGTGATTTAAGAATCAGCTACTACCATGCATTGGGCCCGAAACCAATGGACCCTCTCGGCTTCTTATTCACCCTAGTTCTCCGTCCAGGAGTTGCAAGTAGTTTCTGGTGTTTGTAGCCTACTGGAGGCCGTGGACAGCGCTGACCGTAGGGGTGGGCTGTGATGCGGTAGGTACGTGGCACGATGTACCGAATACCCGTTAGGTATCTCGGGAACCCTGTTCACATCGTTCGGGGCCGTATGGGAAACCTCGGCCGGACTCCCTGCGGATGGAACCTGGATAGGCGATAAACCTGGACTGGAGGCTTAGGTGATTAGGTAGGTCGTGGCCGACACCCACGTTGGGCTTCCGCTTGAAGGTTGCCGAGTACATGTCGTGTAAACGACGGTAAGTGGTGAGAGCGTGTATGAAGAAGTACACCCCTGCAGGGTTAACATGATCTATTCGAATAGCCGCGTCCGCGGTAAAGGACTACTTGGTTGCTTATCAGTTCATAGACAAGTAAATGGAAACTGTTAAAAGCCTCAAGATAAGTGTGAGTGCCGAGGATGGCTCTTCCGTAGGAAGACGGAGGCGGATCCTCGGTAGTGTATTGAATTGGTGAGTAGTGGACTCGTGTGCGCAAAACCATTTCAAGTTGGAGTCTCGTAGGATAGTCTAGCCAAGAGTCAAAGCTGGCTTGCTGCAATAACTCCACCAACCCTTCTTGATACTAAGCATGTATGTAGGATCTGATGTAAGTCTTGCTGAGTACCTTTGTACTCATGTTGCTATAATTTACATTTTTACAGAAGACGCTGCAACCCCTTCTGATGGGTTCTATGTAGACGTTGACATCAACGAGTAGGCTAAAAGACCCAGGTGGTGACCCTGAGCTTGTGAAGGACCTTGTAGTATAGCTAGGCTTCCCAAGCCTCTTTTATTTTACTAGTTGTTTGTACTCAGACAAGTTACTTCCGCTGCTGGTTTGTATGACTGTATGACTTGTATGTTGGGTCGTGAGACCCGTACCTTTGTGTATGTCATGTATGGCTCTCTGAGCCTTAAATAAAGTACTTGTGTCATAGAGTCATGTTGTGATGCTTCGTTGTATTTGCACATATCGAGCATATTGTGTGTATGACTGAAATGCTTGGTATGTGTGGGATCTGACTATCTAGTTGTTTATCTTTAGTAGCCTCTCTTACCGGGAAATGTCTCCTAGTGTTACCGCTGAGCCATGGTAGCTTGCTACTGCTCTGGAACACTTAGGCTGGCCGGCATGTGTCCTTCTTCGTTCCTGTGTCTGTCCCTTCGGGGAAATGTCACGCTTTGAGTACCGGAGTCCTGTTAGCCCGCTACAGCCCGGTTTACCGGAGTCCTGCTAGCCCAGTGCTACAGCCCGGACCCACTTGCTGATGACCGACACGTTCGAAGCTGGGTCATGAATGCCTGTCCCTGTAAGTCTGTGCCACTTTGGGTTTACGACTAGTCATGTCAGCCCGGGCTCTTTATCATATGGATGCTAGCGACACTATCATATACGTGAGCCAAAAGGCGCAAACGGTCCCGGGCAAAGGTAAGGCGACACCTGTGAGGATACCGTGCGTGAGGCCGCAAAGTGATATGAGGTGTTACCGGCTAGATCGATGTGACATCGAGTCGGGGTCTTGACATATACTAAATCTCTCCCTCCTAAATTTCAGGGGAGGGCCCAACTTCCTCAACCAAAATCAACCACAACCTTCCACGTCTAATCAGCCCGTAAAAACTTGTATGCATCCTATATGTGGAGCATTACTCTGACAGGAGCAAAACATCAAGCATGGTTGTTGCATCAATAACTTTTTTATTAATAATAATATATAATGTTACAATAGGGATTTTCCATGAACTATGACCAAGTAGTTGCTGGACATAATGATTTAAATATTAACATCAATAGTACCAACAATAAAATGCTTATTGTTCGCACTGAAGGATATGCCGTTTTGTGCTAGAAAATGATAGGTCTCAATCATTCACGCACAGGAACGATAACCACATGTTTATCACCATCATGTATTTTAGGGCATAGTTTCTCATTTGCCATATCTAATTTTTTCTGTGGAGGGAGGGGTAGTTTTCAAAACTAAGGTTCTTTTGAGAAAAAATGTCTATAGTATAAGATTTGTTTCGCCACATTAAGATAATCACATGTTTAGTTGTGGCGATCTATACTTGCATCGTCTGTAGAAAACCGAATAAATGTATTTTTTAGGCCACAACTAGCCAACGCATGGTTGCTGACTAGCGGCTTGTACACCTAAAAAGGGAAAAATAATATCCCACATTTGTTGGCTTGACCCAAAAAGGAAATATCAGTTTCCATCCCTCTCGTGTGGTGCCCCAGCAGAATATCCCCCCTCTAGCCACGTGCATTTATTTGTGTTTTGTCATTTTTAGAAAAATATAAAAAGCCACCACTTTTGAATGGTGCGTTGAAATTCATATATGTTTTCACCATTAGGTTTCTCTTGACAACCTTTTCAAAACTAGAACCACTATTGGTAGGTTTAGACTATTTTCACAAACAACTTTGGTGCTACGGGGGTAACTTTGATGCTACACGAAGCATTTTTATTGGTAGACTGTTTACCATGACTACCTATCAACCCAATGCTCTCCTAAGTTGGATACGATGATTGTCAAGTTGCGCAACATCGCCTCTAAAATTATCTACCATGATTGCCTATCAACCAAATGCACCTCTAAGTTGGCTACCATGTCTATCAAGTTGCCTAACATCACCTCTAAAGTTCCCTACCATACCTTTATGTTGGAAGCTGCTTGCCATTGATGTTAAGTTGCATACTACTACTAATTAGTTGTCTGTGGTGTTGTGAAAGTTGTCCACCTCGAAAACAAAGTTAAGTATAGTTTATGAAGTTGTTTATCTGTAATGCTCGGTTGTATATCATTGCTAATTAGTTGCCTGCGGCACTGTGAAAGTTGTCTACCCTGGTTTCTAAGTTACCCAACTCGGAAACTAAGTTGTTTACATCATTATGAAGTAGTCACTCCTAATTTTTAACTTTTCTACAACACTGAAAAATATTATAGAGCAACATGGCATAATTTTGAGATACTCACATGTCATCATAGCGGAGAATGTTAGGCAATTTGAAGGTCATGGTAGCAAATTTAAGATAATATTAGGCAACTTGGTGTTCATAGTAGCCAACATAGAATGGCATTGGGCTAATTAAAAAGTCATGGTAGGGAACTTGATATGAAGTTGCTATATGCAAGACTAAAAGGTGCCTCCTATAGCACCAAAGTTGCTTCTTTTCATAACGTATCTAAGCATATACAAATGAGATCTGGTTTTGAAGAGCTTGTCAAGAGATACCTAAAAAGGTGAAAACGGATCTCGATTCAGAATTTTTATCAAAAGTTATAGTTTAAAAAAATCTGCAAAGGAAAATTAAATGCATAAGGAGACATAGGTCTACCCCATCCAAACCATCATACTATTGACATATGCTGCCTCTTCTGAACTCATTAATTATGCTTATTGATGAGATCTCAACTTTGTCTTAATTGCGCGGCTGGGAGGTTGTGCGCTTGTCTGCGCCAAATCGTGCAGCTACATAGAGAAGCAATTGTTTTTCTTTATCATGTCAAATCATAAGAGGATAGGAAATGATAAGTCCAAGCATAGGCTCTCTTCACCTCGGATCTAAGTGGTGCATATGCATTTTGAGGTTTTAGTTTGACTATAAGTTTGACCAATATACCATGGTTTATGTGTCACAGAAATTATACCTTTGAGTTTGCTTTACAGATAATTTACAAAGATATAATTTGTGTTAGATGGTACTCGTGCATTATTAATGACATTGGCGGCCAATGTTAAATTGCAAAATATGAAGGGGTCATGTGCATAGACCGAGTGAGTAAACAACAAGCTATGTTGTACAAACCAACAAAGTAGGTTCTATTTTCGTAGTAAAAGGTATTTGAATCTAACCTCTTGGTGAAATATGTGATGGAAAAAGCAGATTACTAGTGGTTGATGGTGGCAGATATATTAGGATTTGACAATATTGCCAATCCCACATGTGGTTAGAGGTGTATTTGTATATTTGTGAAGTTTGTCGGTGCCACATATGAACTCAACATCAACTTCGACCTTTACAAGTAGGAATGTGAATTCACCAGCAACTCCAACACTTATAAATAGGAAAGAAAAGATGTGTAATCAATTCCGAAAATATGAGTTATCTATCAAATTTCGTGAAGTAATAAAAATATAATAAGTCAGTCTAGGTTTCCATCATACCATAGGGTTCTTTACAAAGGTGTGTAGATGATACGTCTGTTGGGGACCGTTGCGGAAATTAAAATTTTTCCTAGGTGTCACCAAGATCAATCTAGGAGATGCTAGAAACGAGAGAGAGGGAGTGCATCTTCATACCCTTGAAGATCGCGATGCGGAAGCGTTACAAGAACGCGGATGAAGGAGTCGTACTCGTAGCGATTCAGATCGCGGTTGATTCCGATCTAAGCGCTGAACAGCGGCGCCTCCGTGTTCAACACACGTACAGCCCGGGGACGTCTCCTCCTTCTTGATCTATCAAGGGGAGACGAGAAGTTGAGGGAGAGCTCTAGCAGCACGACGGCGTGGTGGTGGAGCTTGCAGTTCTCCGGTAGGGCTTCGCCAAGCACTACGGAGGAGGAGGTGTTGGGGAGGGAGAGGGCTGCGCCAGGGGAAGGGGTGCGGCTCCCATGCGCCTCCCCACTATATATAGGGGTGTAGGGGGCTGGTTTCTTGCCCTCCAAGTCCATTGGGGCGTTGGCAAAGGTGGGGGAAAGAAATCCCATCATTTCCCTTCCCCACCGGTTGTTATCCCCCTTTTTTAGGGATCTTGATCTTATCCCTTAGGGATATGATCTTATTCCTTCTAAGGGGGGATCTTGGTGCGCCTTGACCAGGGGTGTGGGGCCTTGCCCCCACTACCCACATTCATGTGGGACCCCCCATGCAGGTGGGCCCCACTCCGGAACCTTCTAGAACCTTCCCGGTACAATACCGAAAAATCCCGAACATTTTCCGGTGGCCAAAATAGGACTTCCCATATATAAATCTTTACCTCCGAACCATACCGGAACTCCTCGTGACGTCCGGGATCTCATCCGGGACTCCGAACAACATTCGGTAACTGCACACTAATTCCCATAACAACTCTAGCGTCACCGAACCTTAAGTGTGTAGACCCTGCGGGTTCGGGAATTATGCAGACATGACCGAGACAGCTCTCTGGCCAATAATCAACAGCGGGATCTGGATACCCATGTTGGCTCCCACATGTTCCACGATGATCTCATCGGATGAACCACGATGTCGGGGATTCAATCAATCATGTATACAATTCCCTTTGTCAATCGGTATGTTACTTGCCCGAGATTCGATCGTCGGTATCCCCATACCTCGTTCTATCTCGTTACCGGCGAGTCTCTTTACTCGTTCCGTAATGCATGATCCCATGGCTAACTCCTTAGTCACATTGAGCTCATTATGATGATGCATTATCGAGTGGGCCCAGAGATACCTCTCCGTCATACGGAGTGACAAATCCCAGTCTCGATTCGTGCCAACCCAACAGACACTTTCGGAGATACCTGTAGTGCACCTTTATAGCCACCCAGTTACGTTGTGACGTTTGGTACACCCAAAGCATTCCTACGGTATCCGGGAGTCGCACAATCTCATGATCTAAGGAAACGATACTTGACATTAGAAAAGCTCTAGCAAAACGAACTACACGATCTTGTGCTATGCTTAGGATTGGGTCTTGTCCATCACATCATTCTCCTAATGACGTGATCCCGTTATCAATGACATCCAATGTCCATGGTCAGGAAACCATAACCATCTATTGATCAACGAGCTAGTCAACTAGAGGCTTACGAGGGACATGTTGTGGTCTATGTATTCACACATGTATTACGGTTTCCAGTTAATACAATTATAGCATGAACAATAGACAATTATCATGCACAAGGAAATACAATAATAACCATTTTATTATTGCCTCTAGGGCATATTTCCAGCAGTCTCCCACTTGCACTAGAGTCAATAATCTAGTTCACATCACTATGTGATTGTAATGAATCCAATACCCATGGGGTTTGTTCATATCTCGCTTGTGAGAGAGGTTTATTAGTCAATGGGTCTGAACCTTTTAGATCCATATGTGCTTTACAAATCTCTATGTCATCTTGTAGATGCAGCTACCACGCGCTACTTGGAGCTATTCCAAATAACTACTCTACTATATGAATCTGGTTTAACTCTTAGAGTCATCCGGATTAGTGTTAAAGTTTGCATCGACGTAACCCTTTACGACGAACTCTTTTACCACCTCCATAATCGAGAAAATTCCTTAGTCCACTAGTTACTATGGATAAGTTCGACCGCTGTCATGTGATCCATTCCTGGATCACTCTTGTACCCGTTGATTGACTCATGGCAAGGCACACTTCAGGTGCGGTACACATCATAGCATACTATAGAGTCTACGTCTAAAGCATAGGGGAAGACCTTCATCCTTTCTCTCTCTTTTGCCGTGGTCAGGTCTTGAGCCTTACTCAATACTCACACCTTGCAAAACAGCCAAGAACTCCTTCTTTGTTGATCTATTTTGAACTCCTTCAAAATCTTGTCACGTTAGGCATTCATTTGAAAGTACTATTAAGTGTTTTTGATCTATCCTTATAGATCTTGATGCTCAATGTTCAAGTAGCTTAATCCAGGTTTTCTATTGAAAAACACTTTTCAAATAACCCTGTATGCTTTCCAGAAATTCTACATCATTTCTGATCAACAATATGTTAACAACATATACTCATCAAAAATTCTATAGTGCTCCCACTCACTTCTTTGGAAATACAAGTTTCTCATAAACTTTGTATAAACCCAAAATCTTTGATCATCTCATCAAAGCGTACATTCCAACTCCGAGATGCTTACTCCAGTCCTTAGAAGGATTGCTGGAGCTTTGCATACTTGTTAGCATCTTTCAGGATTGACAAAACCTTCTGGTTGTATCACATACAACCTTTCCTCAAGAAAATCATCGAGGAAACAATGTTTTGACATCCTATCTGCAAGATTTCATAAATAATGCAGTAACTGCTAACATAATTCCAACAGACTCTTAGCATCGCGACAAGTGAGAAAGTCTCATCGTAGTCAACTCCTTGAACTTGTCGAGAAACATCTTAACGACAAGTCGAGCTTTCTTAATGGTGACACTTACCATCATTGTCCGTCTTCCTTTTAAAATCCATCTGCACCCAACAGCCTTACGAACATCAAGTAGTTCTTCAAAGTCTATACTTTCTTTTTATACATGGATCCTCTCTAGGATTTTTTGGCCTCGAGCCATTCGTCGGAATTCGGCCCCACCATCGCTTCTTCATAGCTCGTAGGTTCATTGTTGTCTAGCAACATGACTTCCAAGACAGGATTACCATACCACTCTGAAGTAGTACGCATCCTTGTCGACCTATGAGGTTTGGTAGTGACTTGATCCGAAGTTTCATGATCACTATCATAAGCTTCCACTTCAATTGGTGTAGGTGCCACAGGAACAACTTCCTGTGCCCTGCTACACACTAGTTGAAGTGACGGTTCAATAACCTCATCAAGTCTCCATCATCCTCCCACTCAATTCTTTCGAGAGAAACTTTTCCTCAAGAAAGGACCCGTTTCTAGAAACAATCACTTTTGCTTCCGGATCTGAAATAGGAGGTATACCCAACTGTTTTGGGTATTCTATGAAGATGCATTTATCCACTTTGGGTTCGAGCTTATCAGCCTGAAACTTTTTCACATAAGCGTCACAGCCCCAAACTTTTAAGAAACGACAGCTTAGATTTTTCTAAACCATAGTTCATACGGTGTCGTCTCAACGGAATTGCGTGGTGCCCTATTTAAAGTGAATGCGGTTGTCTCTAATGCCTAACCCATAACGATAGTGGTAATTCGATAAGAGACATCATGGTATGCACCATATCCAATAGGGTGCAGTTGTGATGTTCGGACACACCATCACACTATGGTGTTGCAGGCGGTATTAGTTGTGAAACAATTTCCACAATGTATTAATTGTGTGCCAAACTCGTAACTCAGATATTCATCTCTATGATCATATCATAGGCATTTTATCCCCTTGTCATGACGATCTTCAACTTCACTCTGAAATTACTTAAACCTTTCAATAATTCAGACTTGTGTTTCATCAAGTAAATATACTCAGCATCTACTCAAATCGTCGGTGAAGTAAGAACATAACAATATCCATTGCGTGCCTCAGCACTCATTGGACTGCACATATCAAAATGTATTACTTCCAACAAGTTGCTTTCTTGTTCCATCTTACTGAAAATGAGGTCTTTCAGTCATCTTGCCCATGTGGTATGATTTGCATGTCTCAAGTGATTCAAAATCAAGTGAGTCCAAATGATCCATCTGTATGGAGTTTCTTCATGCATATCTACCAATAGACATGGTTCGCATGTCTCAATCTTTTCAAAAACGAGTGAGTCCAAAGATCCATCAACATGGAGCTTCTTCATGCATTTTATACCAACATGACTCAAATGGCAGTGCCACAAGTATGTGGTACTATCATTACTATCTTATATCTTTTGGCATAAACATGTGCATAACTATGATCGAGATTCAATAAACCATTCATTTTAGGTGCAAGACCATTGAAGGTATTATTCAAATAAACAGAGTAACCATTATTCTCCTTAAATGAATAACCATATTGTGATAAACATAATCCAATCATGTCTATGCTCTACGCAAACACCAAATAACAATTATTTAGGTTTAACACCAATCCCGATGGTAGAGGGAGCGTGTGATGTTTGATCACATCAACCTTGGAAATGCTTCCAACACATATTGTCATCTCACCTTTAGCTAGTCTCCGCAGCCTTTTATTTCGAGTTACTAACACTTAGCAACCGAACCGGTATTTATTACCCTGGTGCTACTAGGAGTACTAGTAAGTACACAATATAACATATATTCAAAATACTTCTGTCGACCTTGCCAGCCTTCTCATCTACCAAGCATCTAGGGTAGTTCTGATTCAGTGACCGTTCCCCTCATTACAGAAGCACTTAGTCTCGGGTTTGGGTTCAACCTTGGGTTTCTTCACTAGAGAAACAACTGATTTGTCATTTCATGAAGTATCCCTTCTTTCCCTTGCCCTTCTTGAAACTAGTGGTTGTACTAACCATCAACAATTGATGCTCCTACTTGATTTCTACTTCCGCGGTGTCAAACATCGCAAATTGCTCAAGGATCATCATGTCTATCCTTGATATGTTATAGTTCATCACTAAGCTCTAATAGCTTGGTGGCAGTGACTATGGAGAACTATCACTATCTCATCTGGAAGATTAACTCCCACTCGATTCAAGCGATTGTAGTACTCAAACAATCTGAGCACATGCTCAACGATTGAGCTTTTCTCCCTTAGTTTGCATGCTTAAGAAACTTGTCAGAGGTCTCATACCTCTTGACGTGGGCACTAACCTGAAATCCCAATTTCAGTCTTTGGAACATCTCATATGTTCTGCGATGTTTCAAAAATGTCTTTGGTGCCTCAATTCTAAACCGTTAGCATTGCGCACTGAACTATCGCATAGTCATCAAGTCGTGTATGTCAGATGTTTGCTACATCCACACACGATGCTCGAGGTTCAGCACACCGAGCAGTGCATTAAGGGCATAAGCCTTCTGCGCAGCAATGAGGATAATCCTCAGTTTACGACCCAGGCCGCATAATTTCTACTACCAACTTTCAACTAAATTTTCTCTAGGAACATATCTTAAATAGTAGAACCAAAGCGTCAGCTACGACATAATTTTCAAAGGCCTTTTGACTATGTTCATGATAATTAAGTGCATCTGATTATTTAATGAACTCCCACTTAGATATACATCCCTCTAGTCATCTAAGTGATACATGATCCGAGTCAACTAGGCCGTGTCCGATCATCACGTGAGACGGACTAGTCATCATGGGTGAACATCTTCATGTTGATCGTATCTACTATATGACTCATGTTCGACCTTTCGGTCTCTTGTGTTCCGAGGCCATGTCTGTACATGCTAGGCTCGTCAAGTCAACCTAAGTTTATCGCATGTGTAAATCTGGCTTACACCCGTTGTATGCGAACGTTAGAACCTATCACACCCGATCATCACGTGGTGCTTAGGAACAACGGACCTTAGCAACGGTGCACAGTTAGGAGGAACACTTTCTTGAAATTATTGCGAGGGATCATCTTATTTATGCTACCATCGTTCTAAGCAAATAAGATGTAAACATGACAAACATCACATGCAAATCATAAAGTGACATGATATGGCCAATATCATCTTGCGCCTTTGATCTCCATCTTCGAGGCGCAGCGTGATCACCTTCGTCACCGGCATGACACCATGATCTCCATCATCGTGTCTTCATGAAGTTATCTCGCCAACTATTACTTCTACTACTATGGCTAACGGTTAGGAATAAAGTAAAGTAATTACATGGCATTTTTCATTGACACGCAGGTCATACAATAAATTAAGAAAACTCCTATGGCTCCTGCCGGTTGTCATACTCATTGACATGCAAGTCATGATTCCTATTACAAGAACATGATTAATCTCATACATCACATATATATATATAATTCATCACATCCTTTTGGTCATATCACATCACATAGCATACCCTGCAAAAACAAGTTAGACGTCCTCTAATTGTTCTTGCATGTTTTACGTGGCTGCTATGGGTTTCTAGCAAGAACGTTTCTTACCTACGCAAAAGCCACAACGGTGATATGTCAATTTCTATTTACCCTTCATAAGGACCATCTTAATCGAATCCGATCCGACTAAAGTGGGAGAGACAGACACCCGCTAGCCACCTTATGCATCAAGTGCATGTCAGTCGGTGGAACCTGTCTCACGTAAGTGTACGTGTAAGGTCGGTCTGGGCCGCTTCATCCCACAATGCCGCCGAATCAAGATAAGACTAGTAACGGTAAGAAAATTGAACAAATCATCGCCCACAACTACTTTGTGTGCTACTCGTGCATAGATCTACGCATAGACCTAGCTCATGATGCCACTGTTGGGGACCGTTGCGGAAATTAAAATTTTTCCTACGTGTCACCAAGATCAATCTAGGAGATGCTAGCAACGAGAGAGAGGGAGTGCATCTTCATACCCTTGAAGATCGCGATGCGGAAGCGTTACAAGAACGCAGATGAAGGAGTCGTACTCGTAGCGATTCAGATCGCGGTTGATTCTGATCTAAGCGTCGAACAGCGGCGCCTCCGTGTTCAACACACGTACAGCCCGGGGACGTCTCCTCCTTCTTGATCCAGCAAGGGGAGACGAGAAGTTGAGGGAGAGCTCCGGCAGCACGACGACATGGTGGTGGAGCTTGCAGTTCCACGGCAGGGCTTCGCCAAGCACTACGGAGGAGGAGGAGGTGTTGGGGAGGGAGAGGGCTGCGCCAGGGGAAGGGGTGCGGCTCCCATTCGCCTCCCCACTATATATAGGGGTGGAGGGGGCTGGTTTCTTGCCCTCCAAGTCCATTGGGGCGTTGGCAAAGGTGGGGGAAAGAAATCCCATCATTTCCCTTCCCCACCGGTTGTTATCCCCCTTTTTTAGGGATCTTGATCTTATCCCTTAGGGATATGATCTTATTCCTTCTAAGGGGGGTCTTGGTGCGCCTTGACCAGGGGTGTGGGGCCTTGCCCCCACTACCCATGTTCATGTGGGACCCCCCATGCAGGTGGGCCCCACTCCGGAACCTTCTAGAACCTTCCCGATACAATACCGAAAAATCCCGAACATTTTCCGGTGGCCAAAATAGGACTTCCCATATATAAATCTTTACCTCCGGACCATACCGGAACTCCTCGTGACGTCCGGGATCTCATCCGGGACTCCGAACAACATTCGGTAACTGCACACTAATTCCCATAACAACTCTAGCGTCACCGAACCTTAAGTGTGTAGACCCTGCGGGTTCGAGAATCATGCAGACATGACCGAGACAGCTCTCTGGCCAATAACCAACAACGGGATCTGGATACCCATGTTGGCTCCCACATGTTCCATGATGATCCCATCGGATGAACCACGATGCCGGGGATTCAATCAATCATGTATACAATTCCCTTTGTCAATCGGTATGTTACTTGCCCGAGATTCGATCATCGGTATCCCCATACCTCGTTCAATCTCGTTACCGGCGAGTCTCTTTACTCGTTCCGTAACGCATGATCCCATGGCTAACTCCTTAGTCACATTGAGCTCATAATGATGATGCATTACTGAGTGGGCCCAGAGATACCTCTCCGTCATACGGAGTGACAAATCCCAGTCTTGATTCGTGCCAACCCAATAGACACTTTCAGAGATACCTGTAGTGCACCTTTATAGCCACCCAGTTACGTTGTGATGTTTGGTACACCCAAAGCATTCCTACAGTATCCGGGAGTTTCACAATCTCATGGTGTAAGGAAACGATACTTGACATTAGAAGAGCTCTAGCAAAACAAACTACACGATCTTGTGCTATGCTTAGGATTGGGTTTTGTCCATCACATCATTCTCCTAATGAGGTGATCCCGTTATCAATGACATCCAATGTCCATGGTCAGGAAACCATAACCATATATTGATCAACGAGCTAGTCAACTAGAGGCTTACAAGGGACATGTTGTGGTCTATGTATTCACACATGTATTACGGTTTCCAGTTAATACGATTATAGCATGAACAATAGACAATTATCATGAACAAGGAAATACAATAATAACCATTTTATTATTGCCTCTAGGGCATATTTCCAGCAACGTCCATTTTGCATCATGCTTTTGTATTGATATTTATTACATTATGGGTTGTTATTACACATTATGTCACAATACTTATGTCTTTTCTCTCTTATTTTACAAGGTTTACATGAAGAGGGAGAATGCCAACAGCTGGAATTCTGGGCTGAAAAAGGAGCAAATATTAGAGATCTATTCTACACAACTCCAAAAGTCCTGAAACTCCACGAAAGTCAGTTTTGGAATATATAAAAATATTGGGTGAAGAAAGCACCAGAGGGGGCCCACCCACCGTCCACAAGGGTGGGGCACGCCCTACCCCCTGGGCGCGCCCCCTGCCTCGTGGGCCACCTGGCAAGCCCCCGATGCCCATCTTCTTGTATAAGGTGTCTTTTGCCCTGGAAAAAATTAGAAGGAAGCTTTCGGGACGAAGCACCGCCATCTTGAGGCGGAACCTTGGCGGAACCAATCTAGGGCTCCGGCGGAGCTGTTCTACCGGGGAAACATCCCTCCGGGAGGGGGAAATCATCACCATCATCATCACCATCGATCCTCTCATCGGGAGGGGGTCGATCTCCATCAACATCTTCACCAGCACCATCTCCTCACAAACCCTAGTTCATCTCTTGTATCCGACCTTTGTCTCAAAACCTCAGATTGGTACCTGTGGGTTGCTTGTAGTGTTGATTACTCCTTGTAGTTGATGCTAGTTGGTTTATTAGGTGGAAGATTATATGTTCATATCCTTTATGCATATTAATACCCCTCTGATTATGAACATGAATATGATTTGTGAGTAGTTACATTTGTTCCCGAGGACATGGGAGAAGTCTTGTTATAAGTAGTCATGTGAATTTGGTATTCGTTTAATATTTTGATGGCATGTATGTTGCCTTTCCTCTAGTGGTGTTATGTGAACGTCGGCTACATGACACTTCACCATTATTTGGGCCTAGGGGAAGGAATTGGGAAGTAATAAGTAGATGATGGGTTGCTAGAGTGATAGAAGCTTAAACCCTACACTACAAAAAAATACACTTCCGTGATGATACATGTTTGTCACAGTAGGTCGCTTTTTTTGTCATGCATGTACATCCATGACAAATTTATGACAGAATCAAGATAGTCATACATGTGCTGTCGTAGAAGTGTTCCATGACATTACCAAAATTATCATCACGGAAGTGTCCACTTCCATGACGATAAATTGTGTGTCACAGAAGTGCTTTCGTCAAGGGTGACCGACACGTGGCATCCACCATAACGGAACGCCGTTAAGCTATCGGGTCGGGTTTTGGATCCGATAACCCGTTAACAGCCCCGACCAATGGGAAATTTCCACGTGTAAAATTCTTATTAGCCGGACGAAACACGTGTTAGCTCGTCAGTGGGTCAGATAGGCGCCTATGATACGTCAACACGTGGCACGGCCCAATAGAGGCCCATTCTTGTGAAAAGGCCGGCCCGTTTGACTTGGTCAAAAGGTGGCGGGCCGGCCCATGGAAAGCCTGTTAACAGCATGTTCGCATATAGCCCATTTACAGCCCGCTAACCCAAGGCCCGTTACGCCCTATCCGAATTAGGCCCAGTAGCATCATCTAGGCCATCCAATATGATTCTAGCTTGTTTTCACTTCTGGCCCATGTATGGCCCATGACGTCTTTCGGCCCATATGAGGCCCTATGTAACTCTTGGCCTATTAACGGCCCATGGTGAAACTGGCCCGTAATGAACAATGTATCACTTTACACCCATTAACGGCCCGTGGTGAAACTGGCCCGTAATGAACAGTGTATCACTTTATACCCATTAACAGCCTGTTATTCCGTTGGGCCGTTTCCAGCCCATGTTACCTTTCGGCCTTCTCAGAGCCCATTTATTCTTGCGCTCATTTCCAGCATTCGTTTACTTATGGCCCGTTACTGTCATTTTCTGCTTGTGGGCCAAATTCAGCCCGTGGTTACAGTCGGCCCGTTTGTGGTCCGTTAATACGTTGGGCCGTTTTCATAGCGTCATCAAATACGGCCTATTAACGATGGCCTGTTACGGTCGGCCCATGAACGGACGATTCCAACTCTAGCCCGTTTACGGCCATAATGCGGCCTGTTATTGGCCCATGTTTGGCCAATCGATCATACAGCCCATATAAGGCCCATTGATGATACGGCCCGTAGAAGGCCCATTGTTTCTACGGCCCGTAGAAGGCCTACTGTTTCTACTGCCCGTAGAAGGCCCACTATTTCTACGGCCCGTAGGAGGCTCAGTGTCACTACAGTAAATATTAGCCCATGGTTATTGTGGCCTAGTTTTAAAAAATAGGTTATTGCAGCCACTAGTTAACTGCGGAAAAAGAAATGCAATGACTACAAGCAAACAAATAAACAAGACAACAAGGAAATAAATAAGCAAGCAACTAACGCTAGGCTATCACGGCTATTACACATATTACATCCACTGGGCATCAAAGTTCGCCACCAGTGCAAATATAGGGAACAAAGCAGCATATCATATACACTGGCCGTCAAAATTGGCCACCAGTGCAAATAAACGCGGCAGCAAAACAAGAGAATAACTGAAACAACTTTAGAAGAGCTCAAGAAATGTTATCCTGGGTATCCACCATGCTGGCAATAAGCTTAGCAAGCTAATTAGCTTTGTCCTGTTTGGCGCTAAAATCCTCCAACGCTTGCTATTGCACCAGAAAGTATGCATCTGAATGCTTCAGGGACTTCCGCTTCTTGTCGCATGACAGCTGATCGATGTCTTTCAGCTTGTAGTTGAGACTCAAGAAACCGAACTGATTCAGACAGTGAGTTTGAATAGCTTGTGCAAGCGGTAGTGGCCAGTAACTCCAACACTAAACCAAGACAGGGTGTGTCACTATCCTGAACCTTATCTGCATTACTTCCTTTACCGTTGCTTAATAAGGCACTCTTCCCCAATATTCTGTCAGCATTCTAAAAGAAGAAACAAGCAGACACATAATAAGTTTAGCATGTACTAGTATATGAAACTCATTTCGGTGAACCAGTTCATTAGTAAGGTGGACAGGATTAAACTACCAAGTCTTCTGTTGCCAAGTACTAGTACATAATAAAAGCATCAAACAAACATATATCTATTTCCTATGGTAGTAATGGAATCTTAAATTAGAACAGTTGTTCTTCAGGTTTAGGCATTTGTTCTACATGAATAGAGTATAGTAAGACGCAAGAATATAATACTTAAAAATAGAAAATGAGCTCATAGACCTTACACATTCTTGGTTCGGGACCAGTATAGAACAAGGCGTTCCCAGTCATCATCCAGTAAATGTGTCTCGGGAGAACGTAAGGGAATTTGATGAGTTTCTTTGCCGGTGAAGTACGTTTTCTTCAGGTAATTCCGATACTGCCACCAAGCATTCTTGAAGATAGAAGAGGTATTAGCACAGGTTACCTCATCCTGAGTTTCCAAATCGGTCCTTCTCTATAGAGAAAAATGGGAAAATTTGTTGTATTATAACCATCATGGAGGTAGGATGTATGGGACGAAGCAAAGTAATTGCCATGAATAACATTACTTACACATAACTCCTAGAAAAACACCTGTAACTGGCATTTTCCTTCATCTTCAGTATAATATTTCCAAGATGGGAAGATACGCACATACGATTTAATAACATCAAATGCGATAGATGCTAAACTACGACTAGCTGGTTGTGCTTCCTCCACAGGAATAAGCGTATTAACTGGTGGAGTTGGGGTTCACCGTGATAGTACTGGCCCTTTGGGCACTGGAGCTTCCTTACTAACTGCTCTTGTTTGGGAGCTCTGTGGTGGAGATGGTGTTGTGTCAACAGGAACTGGGTTACTATCGGCTGGGGTTGGGGTTAGATTGGGTGAAGCTGGTTCTCTGTCCATCGTAGTAGGGGTACAATCTGCGAGAGTTTGGGTTATGTGTGGTAGGGCTGGTTCTTGTGCATGTACAACCGGGGTGCTATCTCCACCAAGAGGTAGCACTGTTTTATTTGAAGAACGTGTTTTTAGTCCGCTAGATACTGGCATCACCCGCTCCAATTCAAATGGCTGATAAACAGGAAACATAGTTGAATGTACAGACATTGTATGAGAGACAGATGCAATAGATAGTGTGGAAAAAAGAGGGCATGAAATAGTTGACATGTATATTGTTTAACTAAAACGGATAGCATGACATAATTTCACATATAAGATGTCTATCTAAACTGGATAGCATAGCATAACATAATTCAAAGATATGATGAATAACTAAACAAGATCGCATGACATAATTCACCTACATGTTATCTAAGTAATCAGGATCGCATCATTTAATTCACATATGTGATTTATATGCTAAACAGAGGGCATTCGATATGATGTGTGAACTAAGAACATGGTGTTGAATATTGTGTATATGATGTCTAAACTATGCAATGCAAGACACCGTATGCATGATATGAGCAGTATAACCATGCCAAGTTAGAGCATACACCTCAGTGGGGGAATAGGACTGGTCATCTGTCTCTGAATCCATCTCTGAGGAGCTATCGGGACCCAAGAAGAGATCTGCTTCGACAGGTAGCACTGTCTGCTCTGAAGGCCTTGTTTTCACTCCAGATTTTTCCATCTCCCACCCAAATGGCTGATTCATAGGAAGAGTGGCTTAATGTACAAACATTGTCGACAAATGGAAATGTAATGAAGAAAAGGATGGGCAAGATATCATTCAAATATATGATGCCTGGTTAAACAAGATGGCATTGCACATTTCACATATATTATGGCTGCCTAAAAGACATGAGACTGCATAATTCCCATATATGATATAGAAACTAAACATGTGGCATTACAAAACATGTCTAAACTAAGCAGATGACATATATGATGTCAAAAGTAGGCACTGCAAGGCAACATATGCATGATATGACTAACATCATCATGCCAAGGTAGAGCAAACACCTTGTGGGGTAAATAGGAGTGGTCAGCAGCGTCCGTATCCGCCTCAGAATAGATATCTTCCTCTGGATTACAATCTGGAGAGGGGTGGGGAGGGTTTGCCATTGAACCCACCATGGAGCGATGTCTGCATGACATTGTATTGCCGTGCAAAACTCTTCTCTTTTTCTCTACATGTTCGGCATGATTGTGTACAATATCTGACATACATACAAAAAAAATATGGTGAGATTATGTAAGGAGAGCATGCAGAAATTTAGAGTGATGGTAACAACCAGTGGATCGATGTTTTTCCGTTGAACCAAAATAGCCTTAATGGATCGACGTGAATGTATAGTAATAAGTGATGCAACAAGTATACAACCTCTTTGCCGTAGCCGTGTAGACCTCAGCATCATTGGGTTGGTGGCTGAAGCAGTTGAGGCAGAGGTGGCTGTCGGAGGTGTGGAGGAAGATCTGAGGAATCTGTAGACGGCGTCCAGGGCACTGCTCTGTTGTGACGGATCGTTCTGTCGTTGGAGCAGCTCCGGTGAGCCGTAAGACGTCAAGGCTGAAGCAGCACAAGACAGACATCGTCAATCTCAAGTGGGATTCTAATAGCATCTCCAATAGATGATGTAAAATGGATGTAAAATTAACATCACCAAAAACCACCTGACTAGAACAGATGAGGTAAAAACTGTTGACTCTGAACTTAACTGTCGAAACTGAAATTTACTGTGGAATCTGAATGCTACTGTCGAAACTGAACGCAATGGTAGCAGAGAGGCACTTGACATGTAGTTTAGGGAGGGCCTGCAGTTCATCTTCAACCTGCAGTCCCCTGAGCCTCCAGCCACCACCGGCCGAACCACCGGCCCCAGCGCCGCCTCGCCGCCCTGAAACAACTCGCCACCGCCGCCCCGGCCAGCCCTCTAGCCCCCCCGCCCCCACCCTGAACCCTAAGATAGATAGTGGGGTACCTCTCCGGCGAGCCCCTGTCCCTGCTGCGGGTGGTTCTTCCTTAACTCCGGTGAGCCCCCCAACCCCTGACAATCGACTGACCCAAAAGTCGATTCAGTCGACTGAAGTGTGGCTTAATCGGAGCAGAGCAGCAGCACAAGCGAGGGGGAGAGCAGCAGCAGCAGCTGGGCGAGCGAGCGATCGAGCGAGAGTCGGAGCAGCAGTAGCAGATCCGGCTGGTATGGACGCCACCGTCGAAGGGGCCTCGCACTGGGGGAGAGCCGTCGTGGAGATGTCGCCCGCGGCGCCGGCTTCAAGGTAGCTGCTCCATGGGGGTGCGGGATGGAGCACCGTCGGCGCCGGGAGGTCGAGTTAAGGAGAAGGTGCGATGCGATGAGTGTACAACCTCTTTGGTGGCGCCCAGTAGGCCTCGGCTTCGTCCGAGGAGTCGGTGAGGATGTTGCGGTTCCGGTGGAGCAGGTTAAGGCGGCGCTGTGGGGATGGAGCAGCTGCGATAGATGAGGCAATCGTCGGAGCAGCTCCTTGGAGGTGGAGGACGGGGCGGCTAAACCGGCGGGACGACAGATCCTCATCCGGGGAGGTGGACGAGGGACGTCGAGCTGTTGCGCTGGACGACGTCGTCAGGGATGAGGCTCCGGCTGGGCAGCAGTGACGTGGCGGACGGAGGAGGGTGGGGTTTCGCGGCTGGAGCGGAGAGGTTATGGCGGCCTGGGATTTCGAATGGCGAAAAGGGGGCGATGGGAGGGGGTGAAGCATGACTTAGGAACGCGCTTGTCCAAAATGTAGGGTGTGTTACAAAAGTACCCCCCCCCCACCGATTTGAACTAGCGGCCCTTTCAGCTCAGGGTTAGAAGAGGGATTTCGCGTGTCGGAATTTGGCAGCTGGAGGGAGTTTTAGCGCGCGTTGTAATTTCGGGATAGCAAGGCGCGGGTTGTGAAGGCGTCAGTTTTGGGAGCACGATATCTGAATTTCCGGGATATAACAAGATGCGGGTTGAATTTTAGGGACAAGCCTAACGTGTAGTAATATTGTACTTGTACGTACCAAATCAATTTGCACTTCCCTCAACCAAAAAGAAAACGAAAAAAATAAAACTATTCACACCACACAAAGAGAGAGTCTTGCCCCATTTTACTATACAAATGCTATTCAAAGCTACTCCATCCTTCCATCTATATAGGGCCTAATGCGTTTTTTGATGCTAACTTTGACCAAATATTAGAGCAATGATATATGACATGCAACTTACACAAAGCACATCGTTAAATTCGTCTATGAAAGGTTCTTTCAATGATATAATTTTCACATTGTGCATGTCATGTACTATTAATCTTGTCAATAGTCAAAGGCGGTCTTAAAAATCTCATTACGCCCTATATAGATGGAAGGAGGGAGTATGAATCCATGTTATGTCCAATTAAATTTTTTTGCTTGTTGTATAATGCATGTAACCTACTCATACCAACATTTTAGTGCATTCCAAATGTCTATACTACCGCTGCAATTCAAACTAAATTTGAATTCGTTTCTCTATTTCAATAAGAATCTACAATCATGATTGTTGCCAACTTCAACCATCATAGTTTCCTTGCTATCCGCCAGATATAAATCAGACGGCCTATAATGTAGGATGGCAGGCACACCATCATCAACAACTCCATTTTTTATAAGAGTAGAGATAAAACATATTAAATGTAGTATACCATGTTCATAACCACACCATGTGTATCACCATTATATATATTCACACATCCGTCAGTTTGAAACACTATGATAAATTCTTCAAATATCCGAATTCGCTTTTTATAATGAACTATATATGATCTCTATTCGTCTTTTACACCTACACAACCCTCTTATCTTTGTAGCTAGCGCTAACTTTCTCTTGTGCATGCACACGCCCGCATCCCTCTCACCCTCCCTCAGCATTCTCTAGCTCCATCGTGCAAATTCGTCTTTTCACTTTAGGTCATTCACCCACGTTGTGTGTAGCCCCCCCCCCCAGCTCCTTCTTTACGGCACACGTCGATCGATATGCCTCTCTAGCCAGGTGTGCCTAGCACAAACATAAGCTTCCCCTCTTCTCTTGTCACTGTCCATGCCTCACTCCCACCACTCTTTTCATCGTTCTTGTACTCACACACTCCTCCCCCTCGATATAGTATGCCTCTCGTACCACCTCCTACATGCATCCCTCTCTCTCTATCCTTCTCCTCGTGCCTCATTTGCTTCTAACACACACATTCATGTATACCGATCGATCTCCCAACATATACCTAGATCGACTTTAACTACCCCCCCATCGATCGACGTACCTCACGAGTTATGTCTCTCCTTTATCTTACAAAGGGTGATTGATCTTCCTATGTAGTTACGACTGCTTACCACAGCCACATCGTCCCCCCTCATCATTCGTGCATGCCTCCTGACCCGTCTCTCACACGCACGTGCACAGACAACAAGCAGCCATCTCATCTCTTATTGATATTGCGGGCATGCCCTCCGTTTTTCTAGCAAGCCTATCCCACCATTTGTTAGAAGCAACTCCACTACCACCCCCTCCAACACTCTAGCTATGTCTCTCTCCCAACCTTATTCATCTCCTGCACATATGCATGGATGCCGATCAATCTCCCTTAATACATGAGGCAGATCGATCTCCTTAATACATGAGGTAGGCCTCTCTCCTCCTCCACACATATACCAGCCATTGTACATCTATAGTTAATTGGGCCTCCCTCTTCCCCCACCACACACCGATAGTCGAGCGCTGCAGGTAGGTATCCATGCCACAGAGACAAACTGCACATGTCCCATCTCACGTTCCAGTAGGCCAGCCACTCTATATCTTTGACGTGGGCACACACAAATTCGATGGTACTCTTTATCGATCGCGTGCGCACACACACACATCATCCCTCTCTTCGATTCTATGGACACCTCAAGCCGATGATACCTCCACTCTCTTCTCGTAGATCGGCCCCTCTATATATATGTTATATCCAGGACTCTATTTCACACACATTGCATATGTTAAATTTTTTGATTGACCCCCCCCCCACACACACACAAAAAAAAACTCTCAAGAACCCACACACTATATCTCTCTAGGTTTGTATCTCTCTCACACAACCCCACGTAGGTGGTGTACGTATACAAGAAGAGAATAGGTGCACTGTGCACGTACTCACGCTTCATGCCTAGCCACACCCGTGCGGGTACACGGTGGAGCTCATTTCTCCGCAGAAGCTGAGTTTGTTTTTGAAACATCAAGTGGCCAGAGACTCGAAAACTTATTTGCCCATTAGTGACTTGTCAGGGCGGTGGATTTTAGTTTGTACGATAATGCTGCATCCACCTAAAGTAACGAAAGTTCTTATGTAAACTTCCTAGTAATTCCCTCTTCGTAGGTGTAGCATTACTCCTAACATTTGTAATATCAGTTTGAAACTTAAATATTGCCGTGTCCTATTCCTGCGTTTTCAAAATCCTGCGAATCAAACAGGTCCTGAGTTGGTGATGATGTTGTGCCTCCCATCTTTCACCAATAGCCGTCGGATCTAGATCTGACGCATACAAACCAAGCTTCTCCATTTTTGCAAAAAGATGCCCGCACTTGTTCCCTATTTACAAACAACTCCTTGTCTCTCACAATCTAGGAGTAGAAGGCCGTGGAAAAATCTGGCGCAATGGCCGCTGCCGGAGCCGTCCACCCCCAAATCTTGGTGTTCCGTGCAATGCACGGGCATCTACGCACGGGAAATTATGTCGAACAGGGCTAGTTGTAAGCAGGCTAGCTCTACAGCCATGATGATAGTGACTACAGACGGTGAGGCTGACTATGGTATGCCGAACACGGCGCCTATACTCAGGTGTCATCTCCGGCGCAGGGTCTTGTCACTTCACTGTGAGGAGCAGCACGTAATAGTTTGACCAACGGGTAGTACAGTGCTAGTACTCCTACTACTACATTAGTAGTACTACTACTAGTACTAGTAGCACCACCGTCTGGATTTAGGAGTACTACCGCGTCCACCGGCACCGAGGAACGTCTCCAGGTAGTATTGCTTGAGGCCGCCAGGGCGAGGGGCCGCTTGGACGACAACTTCGTCTCCTTGTTCGACGAGGTCCTCGTCGGTTTCCTCGACAAGTTTACCGTCGTCAAGAAGCTTGCGGACAACTTTGACGTAAGCCTCCAGCCGACGCGCCTAGGCTCTGCGATGCCCACCACCCTCAACGGCCACTATAGTAACAACCTCTTCGACGTAGTGGTGGCCCTGCGACTGCCCGCCATCACGCCGGAGAATGTCCACCTTGAGGTCGCGCTCACCGCGCAGCGCCTAGCGCAGCAAGACACTATCGACATAATCACCCACGTCTATGCGCAAATCGTCCACAAGGACTACTACATGCAAGAGGAGGACGATAGGATGCTGGCCTTCTTGGAGCGCAGGGCAACCATGGACGGCACTGTTCAGAAGCACGTTGAGCTCGCCGCCAACGCCGCTGCTCCTCACACATCGGTTGGTGACCCGGTGCACTAGGGCGTGAGGATGTCGTTGAACGTTGATGGATCCGTATGTATTTTTATCTTTCCGTCAAATCCATGTAGTAGTATATGATACTACAGTAATTATCTTGTCGGATGGCTGAGAAAACAAGAGGGAGAAGAGATGGCTGTAGCACGGACTCCAAGAAAATGGTGTCGGATGGGACTCGTGTGGGTGGCATGTGCCGTACTGCTAGACGTGAATGCTACTGAGTTATGGCCCATGCCACCCCACTATATCGAGCCTATGGCCCTGTTTGGATACTCTAACATAGTTAGAGTTAGAGTTATTTTCTAGCCCACTCTAACCCAAATAAGCACCTCTCCACTGGGATAGTTGGGTTAGATGAAACTAACCCACTCTAACCCTCCCTGTTTGGATACTTTTGGGTTATTTGAGCCTTCAACTAACCCAAACTAGCTCTAACCCCATGATCCAAACAGGGCCATATCGAGGTACGTAGAACAAATTTCCTGCAGTCCGTGCTCAGCCCTCCTCTATCTCTCTTCTTAGCCAGCCAGCGGACGCGTGGAGCCCATCGTCTGTTTGCTCACATGCGGCCCCACATGTCAGTGAAAACGCAAGAGGACCCACTGAACCTGCACATCTTTCACCTCGACGTGTTGGTGATGAAAAACAAATCCAAGAAAGATCTTCGATGGCCGCTTTTGGAGTTACTCAAGAGTAGTAAGATTCTATTTACAATTTAACCCAAGATGCACATCTCGTGGCTTCAACTACCACTCTATTTTATTTCATGACACGACTTGGATGCTGGATGTCCCACGTGTCGGCAAAAGGAGGAAGAACCCGACCAAATCTTCGGTTCTGCTATCGGATGAGATTAGTGCACTTGTTGATACTCCTACTAGAATAGAGGCTAGGCATGAGAAGAAGAAAGAAGCACGCAAGATCAAGCCTCTGCAGATCAACAATGAATGCATCGAGAAGGCATTAATCCAACTTGCAGGAGTAGTAAAATGTATTCTTGTGGTTCTTGTTTTCTTTGGTCTTACTTTTCTAGTCAAAATTATCGTTGGAGTTCATGCAAAAGGGAGTCCGTTTGGGGTCGTGCGTTGGAGTTGGCCTTACAAGTGGGACCGCAGTTAAGGAAACCGACTATCGGCAAACCCCCACCTCGCCCGCCGCGCGATGGCTAAAGTTAGAGAAACGACGAGGTTGAAGAGATTGCTCTAGCACGGACTCCAAGAAATAATATGGTGTCAGATGGATGTCGTGGTGGTGGCGTGTGCCATACTCCTGGACGTGAATGCTTGTTCTGGCCCATGCCACCCTACTACTCCTACTACTTACTCCTACTAGTACATAGTATACTAGTATCGAGGATTCGAGGTGCTGGTTACGTACAACGAACACATTAAAATATGGCTACAGTAAAAACACCCGCCCGACGCGCGAAGCATGTGAAGCTAGTACAAATTTAGAGAAGCGGCTCGAAAGCCATTCATAAATTTAGTAAGTTTATCACAGGAATATCATTTTATTACATACAACAGGTCATCAACCCACATCAACAACGAGGATACATTATAAATACTAAAGTTTTTACCACAGAACAAATAACAAGCCATGAAATGAACTTCAACTCAACCATTCTGCGGCGTTGGAAACGCTTGCTTTGAACCACAAGTGATTCTCTAGGACGGGCCATCTGTTGTCGATCTGGAGACCAACGCAGGACCGATCATCCAGGCTGTAGCGGTCTACTATATCAGTACGAGGGTAGGGAACCACCCAAATGTCCAAGGTATAGACACAGTTGCTTCTCATAAATGTGTCAACAGCAGTTCGATCGCCTTTCACCATCATCGGATAGTTTTGTCCAAGGAAGAGCGAGTTTTCTCCAAGACTATCAATTCTGTGCCAGGGAGAAGGAGTTGGCGCTAGCACACTAGTATCCATCCCGAATACCATGCAACGGGTGTTGGAATAGGTCCGAAGAGTGCGACCATGGGAGACACCTGCTTCCTTAGCAATAACATCATCAGTGGGTTATATACACAAAAGAAGAGGTGATCCATCGGAATTAGTTTCTAGGCGCCACAGAGTATATCGGTGCTGCTCGTCCTCATGCTCGTGATCATCACCATCGTTATCTCCCCCTTGGTTATAAAAATTTTCAAGTATAGGTGGTGGGATGTTCATAGGACCTTGGAAACACAAGAAGAAGGTTAATTAGTAAAGGGAAACTTGCTAACCCACATGCATGTGGATGAAACAATTATAATTACGGTGGAAGACAAACATACTGAAACTACTACGATGCCATGCAAAAACAGTGCCACGAGTGGTGGCAGCAAACACAAGGCCCTCGTATTGAATTGCATCACAGTACTCATCCATGTACATAAACTGATTGTTAAGCAATATCCATCGAGTCGAACCACGAAGGACGGCAATAAGCTTGTCGAAGATAGCAACAACTTGATAGTTGTTGTAATTCCAAGAGCGGTTGGGAACTCGACAAATTGGTATCTTCCATAGAAGACAGTCACCATGATCGTATTTGAACGTGCGTACTTTACCGGTGTGCTCAACCTCTGGGCAGTGTGCTGAGATTTTTGGAAGTGGAACCCGGTGACGAGTGTACACATTCAGAAGTTCCCACTCGTAGTTGGACCCAATGTAAACAACCCAATCTCCATTTGCACCCGCCCAAGCCTTGCCCTCGAGAGATGGCATCTTAACATCATACGTATCATTATCAAGCGGCATCAACTGGCACAGGGCGAGGCCTCCGTCGTGCCGGCGCCAGTCATCAGGGTCACGGCAAAGAAGATAGGGGAGATCAAACCGCTCCTTGACTCTTGGGTTCTTTGTAATGATGTTATTAGTTGAGTCGAGAATGGGCTTGAATGAACCTGCCATGCTAGCCAAGGTGATGACGTCGCACCGATCAATGAGTTCCTCCACCACGTCATCTTTCAGATCGGGGCAAGAATAACGGGGTCGTTTCTGGCCTGTTCCCTCCATGAAGAAGACGATCGAACAATGGTAGAAGAAAGGGTGAAGGGCTGAAGGAAAATGGAGGAGGGAGAGGAAGAGCGTGTGACAGCATTTCCAAATCGAGAGGGAAAGGCGAAGAGTCGGTGGACGGTTGCGAGTTTGCCACGATTCACGAAGAGGCGCCCCGGCCTACACGTCCATTCGGAAATACTCCTACTACTCGTTGTCGTCTCACTGATATGTTGGAACGGGACCACATGTCAACGAAACATGGTGTGTAATTTCTCGTGCAAAATTCGATCTGGCCGCGTTGGCCCAAGGTGCCGCATTAGTTATCGACCTTTATTTTTTAATGGCGTGCCGATCAGTTTTGAAGCACGACTAACTGGTATTGTACGTGGAGAGGATGACAGCAGGGACCCGCCAAGGTCATGGCAGTACGCAAGCAAGTGCCTCCTTATTTCAAGCCAATAAAAATGGCTCCTCCTAGTGGATTTCTGACATCTGGATCCCATGCCATTGTCAACGTAGTCAATAAACGAGAGAATTGCACAACGAGCGGCTGACACCAGGGACCCAGCAGCTCACCCAATTATTTTTGTTTTGGTTTAATTTAATAAATGCCACTCCAAATCTGGTGTATCCGAGAAATGCCATTGCAGTTTCCAAACTTTGAAAAATGCCATTTCATGCCATTTCTAGTGGCATTTTTCGAAGTCTCGAGTGGCATTTTTCAAAGTTTGCAAACTGCAGTGGCGTTTTTCAAAGTTTGCAAAAATTGCAGTGGCATTTTTCAAAGTTTGGAAATTGCAGTGGCATTTTTATGAATCGCCATAATTGGAGTGGCATTTATTTAATTTGTTTTTGAGACGGAAGCAGGGTGTCAACTGGGCTGTGCGGGACACTCTGGCCTGTCTAGACAGCCTTTTCTTTTATGTTTACCACAGACCAGCCCAGTAGTTTTTTTCTTTCTGAAAATGGCTAGCCCAGTTCTTTTGTGATTTGTCAAGTAAGTCGCTTTATCACGCCTGCTGGGCTGCAATCTTTCAAGACGAGGAGAGCTTCATTCGGCTGGCTGAGAAAATGGCCTATCAGTAATGAGAAATGGGTTGTACATTTTTAAAACACATCAAACCGGCAATTATTTTCAAAAATCTTTTTTTCATTTCGAGATTTTAAATTGCATTGATTTTTATGCGTGGACAATTTATTGGATTTTATATTGATATACATTTATTTTTAAAATCAGTCTGAATGTGACTCAAAATTTCGGGATTAAAAACAGTTCAGACCGCACCGACATATGCAAAATTTCGTATAATTTTTTAACCGTGGCCACAATATGGGTTGTAATGCTAACATAAAGAATATGGGCTCCAAAAAAACCCGTAAGAATTAGCAAATGGGCTGTAAATTATTTGAAATAATGGCAGATGGGCTGTATGCTGTTTTCCATAGATTTGAGGCTTTCCATAGATGGCCTGTATACTGTTGGATGTTCATCCAACGGCCGTCGTGCTTTTTCAATCTCTGCTCTTCCTGCTCCAGCCGCTCAAACAAGCGCCGGCGGGACTGCATGCTCCCTCCTCCCCACGGCCGGCTGTGCTGCCGCGCAGGCCTCACCGCCCCACCATACTCCCATCGCTGGCCAAGCCATCCCTCTACTCACCCACACCTGCTGTTATTCTCCGACGACAGCAGACGAACCAGTAAACCCTCGTACAGTCGTACTCCCCTCCGCGTGGGAAACAAAAACAACGGCCGAGTCTTCCCTACCTCCATGTCGTTCCCTTCCTAGGCCTCGTCGTCATCCACCGCCCTGGTGCTCTCGGTGTGGCGTGGTCGGCGTGGTCAACGACCGACATGCATCTGAAGTGGGCTGTACGTGGAGAGGCTGACAGCTGGGTCCACAGCCGCACGCAAGGAAATGCCTCCTTATTACGCGCAAAATAATGATTTCCTCCACCTGACATCTGGGACCCACCGAAACGGCCTCTGTATTTCGCGAAAAAAACGTTACCGCCGCTGACATCTCGGACCTACCAGCTATATCTTCGCACGCAAGGAAGTGCCTCCTTATTACGCACAAAAAAATGAATACTCCCCCTGCTAGCTGGGACCCAGTATAGTGGGCCTACTAAGTTGACGGGGACGAAGGGCTTTGTCAACTTAGTCAATATGCACGATTCTAGCTCGACTGACCGTACGATGTCCATCCAACGGCCGTAGTGCTTCTTCAACCTCTGGTCTTCTTGCTCCAGCCGCCCAAAGTAGAGCCAGTCGTGCCGCCTGCTCTTGCCTCCCGTGGCTGGCTGTGCTGTCGCGGAGGCCTCACCGCCCCCCTACTACTCCCACCGCTGGCCAGGCCATCCCTCCACTCCACTCACCCACACCCCCTGTTATTTTGTGGCGATGACAGCACAGCCGAACTAGTGAACTCTCATACTCCTCTCCGCGTGGGCATCCACTGCCGCATCTTCCCCGGCTCCGCGTCGTCCCCTTCCTAGGCCTCGCCGTCGTCCACCGCCGTGGTGCTGTCGGCGCGGTGTGGTCAATGTGGTCAACGACCGAATTCCATCGGAAGAATACTGTACATGGAGAGGCTGACAGCTGGGTCCACGACAGTCGCAAGGAAGTGCCTCCTTATTACGTAGAAAATAATTATTCCTCCACCTCACAGCAGGGACCCACCGGACGCCCACCAGTATATCACGAAAAAAACGTTTGCCCCTGACTGCTGGGACCCACCCGATGGGCCACCGTATTTTGCGAAAAAACATTCCCCCTGCTGTCAGCTCGGACCCACCGGAAGTGCCTCCTTATTACGCACAAAAAAATGAATACCCCCTGCTAGCTGGGACCCACCTTAGTGGCAGGCTGACTTGTGGACCTACTAACTTGACGGGGATGGAGGGCTTTGTCAACTTAGTCAATATGCACGATTCTAGCTCTAGTGACCGTACGATGTCCATCCAACGGCTGTAGTGCTTCTTCAACCTCTGGTCTTCTTGCTCCAGCCGCCCAAAGCAGCGCCGGTCGTGCCTCGTGCTCCTGCCTCCCTTGGTCGGCTGCGATGCGGCGGAGGCCTCACCGCCCCCTACTACTCCCACCGCTGGCCAGGCCATCCCTCTACTCACCCACACCCCCTGTTATTCTGCGGCGACGGCAGCCTCACACCGCAGCGAACCAGTGAACCCTCGTACTCCTCTACGCGTGGGCATCCACTGCCGCGTCTTCCCCAGCTCCGCGCCATCCCCTTCCTAGGCCTCGCCATCGTCCACCACCCTGGTGCTCTCGGCGCGGCGTGGTCAACGTGGTCAAGGAACGACTTCCATCGGATGTGGACTGTACGTAGAGAGGCTGACAGCTGGGTCCATGGCCACAGCAAGTGCCTCCTTATTACGTGCAAAATGATTATTCCTCCACCTGACAGCAGGGATCCACCGGACGGGCCACTAGTATTTTGCGAAAAAAATCTTTTCCCCCTGACTGTTGGGACCCACTGGACGGGCCACCGTATTTCGCAAAA
>NC_041384.1:77920856-77923600 GCF_002162155.2 Triticum dicoccoides
TGCCTCCTTATTACGCACAAAAAATGAATACTTCCCCGGCTAGCTGGGACCCACCTTGCTGGGAGGCTGACTTGTGGGCCTACTAAGTTGACGGGGACGAAGGGCTTTGTCAACTTAGTCAATATGAACGATTCTAGCTCCAGTGACCGTACTATGTCCATCCAACGGCCGTAGTGCTTCTTGAACCTCTAGTCTTCTTGCTCCAGCCGCCCAAAGCAGCACCGGTCGTGCCGCATGCTCCTGCCTCCCGTGGCCGGCTGTGCTGCCGCAGAGGCCTCACCGCCCCCTACTATTCCCGCCGCTGGCCAGGCCATGCGGCGACGGCAGCCTCACACCGCAGCCGAACCAATGAACCCTCGTAGTCCTCTCCGCGCGGGCTTCCACTACCGCGTCGTCCCCTTCCTAGGCCTCGTCGTCTTCCACCGCCGTGGTGCTCTCCGCGCGGCGTGGTCAACGTGGTCAAGGAACGACTTCCATCGGAAGAGTACTGTACATGGAGAGGCTGACAACTGGGTCCACGGCCACAGCCCAGTTTTTTTGTGATTTGCCAAGTAAGTCGCTTTGTCAGGCATGTTGGGCTGCAAATCTTTCAAGACGAGGAGAGCTTTCATTCGGCTGGCCGAGAAAATGGACCATCAGTAATGAGAAATGGGTTGTACATTTTTAAAACACATCAAACCGGCAATTAGTTTCAAATACCTTTTTTTCATTTCAAGATTTTAAATTACATTAATTTTTATGCGTGGAGAATTTGTTGGATTTTATATTGATATACATTTATTTTTAAAATCAGTTTGAATGTGAGTCGAAATTTCGGGATTAAAAACAGTTCGAACCGCACCGAAATATGCAAAATTTCGTATAATTTTTTAACTGTTCCCATAATATGGGCTATAATGCTAACAAAAAGAATATGGGCTCCAAAAAATACCTTAAGAATTAGCAAATGGGCTGTAGATTATTAGAAATAATGGCAGATGGGTTGTATGCTGTTTTCCACAGATTTGAGGCTTTCCTAAAAAAAGGTTGATGCACAAGCACTGACTGTTGGATGTCCATCCAACGGCTGTCGTGCTTCTTCAATCTCTGCTCTTCCTGCTCCATCCGCTCAAACAAGCGCCGGCGGGACTGCCTGCTCCCTCCTCCTCGCGGCCGGTTGTCCTGCCGCGCAGGCCTCACCGCCCGACCGTACTCCCTTCACTGGCCTAGCCATCCCTCTACTCACCCACACCTGCTGTTATTCTCCGGCGACGGCAGACGAACCTGTAAACCCTCGTACAGTCGTACTCCCCTTCATGTGGGAAACAACTGCCTAGTCCTCCCTGCCTCCGTGTCGTCCCCTTCCTAGGCCTCGCCGTCGTCCACCGCCCTGGTGCTCTCAGCGCGGCGTGGTCAACGTGGTCAAGGAACGACTTCCATCGGACGTGGACTGTACTTGGGGAGGCTGACAGCTGGGTCCACGGCCCCAGCAAGGAAGTGCCTCCTTATTACGCGGAAAATAATGATTCCTCCACCTGACAGCTGGGACCCACTGGACGGGCCACTGTATTTCGCGAAGAAAACGTTTCCCCCTGACTGCTGGGACCCACCAGCTACATCTTCGCATGCAAGGAAGTGCGTCCGGGCAAAAAAATGATTCACCCCCTGACTGCTGGGACCCACCAGCTACATCTTCATAGGCAAGGAAGTGCCTGACGGTCGGGACCCACCTGGTCGAAGCGTACGTAGCGTTGTCATTCTGGTCGCGAACGTGTACGTACATACTGGTCGATGTAGAGGCGCGCACGTGTCGTAGTAGAGGCGCGCACGTAGCATGAACACGTACGTACAACGGCCAGGGTGCAAGAAAGAAAATACGGCCATGCATGTGTACATACGGGCGGGGTCTCGAACGCCTACTCGCGCATACGTACGGCGAGGGCTCGTGTACACGGCTAGGTCGGAACGGAGAAACAGCGTCGTCGTCATGTTCATGGGGAGGCAACGGAATGCGTCGTGTTCATGGGAGGCAACTGAACGCGTAGGAGCCAACTGGCTGGGTCGGAACGAAATGCATGGTCGTGTTCATCAGGAGGGCTTGGACGGAACAGGCGATGGAAACGAGGCCTGGCGTACCGCACAATGGAGGAAACGGACCTCCTACGTTTAGAACGGGGTCCTGTTGATCGAGAGGGGTCTGGCGTACCGCAAAACGAAGGAAACGGACCTCCTACGGTCGAAACGGGGGGTCCTGTTCATCGGGAGGGGTGTGGCGTACCGCAAAACGGAGGAAACAGACTTGTGTTGGAGCGCTACGGTCAAAACAGGGGTCATGTTCATCGGGAGGGGTGTGGCGTACCGCAAAACGGGACTCCACGGGATATTGTTCAACTCCACCGTCGACCCCCTCCAGCCTCCACGAGCTACTATTCATCCACCGTCGACCTCCTCCGGCCTCCACCTGCGACTGTTCATCCACGGGCTCCTGTTCATCCAGCCTCCACCGTGCGCTACTCCACCGGCTACTGTTCAACCAGCCCTCTCCACGGGCTCCTGTTCAACCACCCCTCCACGGGCTACTGTTCATCCTGCCCCTCCACCGTCTACTGTTCATCCTGCCCTCCACGGGGGTTGTCCTGTTCATCCAGCCCTCCACGGGGTCCTGTTCATCCAGCCCCAACCGGCTCGATCGATCGCGGTCCTGTTCATCCGGAGGCAACACCACGGGGTCCTGTTCATCCACCCCCACCGGGAACTGTTCATCC
>NC_041384.1:77923942-77975102 GCF_002162155.2 Triticum dicoccoides
GCTCACTGTTCATCCAGAGGCAGCATCGATCGGCTTCAGTTAGCAGCAGTAGCGAAGGAATCGCTCGATCGGGTTCGGTTAACAGCCATCGATCGATCGATCGGGTTCAGTAATGCGTAGCCTGTAGTGCAATCGCTCGGGTTCAGTTAGAGCCCAACTCCTCGCTCGGGTTCAGTTAGAGCCAACGCCTTGCACACACGCGCGTACGTGTACGAGAGAAACGCGCATCGCTCGGCCCCCGACCTCCCACCGTAACCAGGAACTCCCCGAAATTTTCCTCCCCCTCGCTTCTACCATGGTTTTTTCCGTCATGGACGGCCCAAAGAATGTCATGCAGCTGCGTCTCCGGCCCGCCTAGGACGAAAAGCCCATTTTCTGTCATGATTTTTTGTCATAGAAGTAGGAGCCCACCACATCTATGATGATACCGGGTTTTGTCACAATTATCGTCATAGAAGTGTCATATGTATGACAGAAAAAAAAAATTGTTCAGCCCAAAATGTCACGGATGTGTCTTTTTTTGTAGTGCTAGTTTATGCGTTGCTTCGTAAGGAGCTGATTTGGATCCATATGTTTCATGATATGGTTAGGTTTACCTTAATTCTTCTTTCGTAGTTGCGGATGCTTTCGAGGTGGGTTAATCATAAGTGGGATGCTTGTCCAAGGAAGGGCAGTACCCAAGCACTGGTCCACCCGCATATCCAATTATCAAAGTAGCGAACGTGAATCATATGAGCATGATGAAAACTAGCTTGACGACAATTCCCATGTGTCCTTGGGAGCACTTTCCTTTATATAAGAGTTTGTCCGGGCTTGTCCTTTGCTACAAAAAGGATTGGGCCACCTTGCTGCACCTTGTTTATTTTTGTTATTTGTTACTCGTTACAAATTACCTTATCACAGAACTATCTATTAACGATAATTTCAGTGCTTGCAGAGAATACCTTACTGAAAACCGCTTGTCATTTCCTTCAGCTCCTCGTTGGGTTTGACACTCTTACTTATCGAAAGGACTACGATAGATCCCCTATACTTGTGGGTCATCAAGACTCTTTTCTGGCGCCATTGCCTGGGAGTGAAGCGTCTTTGGTAGGTGGAATTTGGTAAGGAAAAATTTATATAGTCTGCTGAAATTTACTGTCACTTGTTACTACGGAAAATAATCCTTTGAGGGGCTTGTTCAGGGTATCTTCACCCTGACCAGTAGAGCAAAGAGTTGCCCCTCAACCTACTGAACCTACTGAAAATGTTTACTTTGAAATTCCTTCGGGTATGATAGAGAAACCGCTAGCTAATCCTTTTATAGGAGATGGAACATTACATCCCGATATGCACCTAATCTATGTGGATGAAGTTTGTGCATTATTTAAGCTTGCAGGTATGCCCGAGGATGTTATCAAGAAGAAGGTTGCTACCTCTTGAGCACGGCGTTGGTTTTCCCCGAAGAGGAAGGGATGATGCAGCAAAGTAGCGTAAGTATTTCCCTCAGTTTTTGAGAACCAAGGTATCAATCCAGTAGGAGGCTATGCGCGAGTCCCTCGTACCTGCACACAAAAAATAAATCCTTGCAACCAACGTAAATAGGGGTTATCAATCCCTATAAGGCCACTTACGAGAGTGAGATCTGATAAGATAATTCTTTTTTGGTATTTTTATCATATCTATCAGATCTCACTCTCATAAGTGGCCTTATAGGGATTGACAGCCCTATAAGGTAATTTTTATGATAATTTTTTTGGTATCCTTTGCTATTTACTTTGCCTTTATTTCACTTTGCATCTTTATCATAAAAATACCAAAAAATATTATCTTATCATATCTATCATATCTCACTCTCGTAAGTGACCGTGTAGGGATTGATAACCCCTTATCGCCTTGGTTGCGAGGATTTATTTGTTTTGTGTAGGTGCGAGGGACTCGCGCGTAGCCTCCTACTGGATTGATACCTTGGTTCTCAAAAACTGAGGGAAATACTTACGCTACTTTGCTACATCACCCTTTCCTCTTCAAGGGAAAACCAACGCGGTGCTCAAGAGGTAGCAGCTGGTGAGTGGCCCCCCTCTGGTACTTCTTGCGCTCAGTATTTTTTATATATTCTAAAAATAACTTTTGTGAAGTTTCAGGACTTTTGGAGCTGTGCAGAATATGTCTCTAATATTTGCTCCTTTTCCAGCCCAGAGTCCCAGCTACCGGCATTCTCCCTCTTTATGTAAACCTTGTAAAATAAGAGAGAATATGCATAAGTATTGTGACATAATGTGTAATAACAGCCCATAATGCAATAAATATCGATATAAAAGCATGATGCAAAATGGACGTATCAACTCCCCCAAGCTTAGACCTCGCTTGTCCTCAAGCGAAAGCCGAAATAGAAAAATATGTCCACATGTTTAGAGATAGAGGTGTCGATAAAAATAAAATACGGACATGAGGGCATCATGATAATTCTTAGAACACCAGCTTATATAATTATTGACATATGATCTCTTATGCTACAGTAATAATTCAATCACAATTTCAAGTATGAATCATAAACTTCATTGAAAACAAACAAACTATAATCTCAGTCATTGGAGCAATTGCAATTTATCATAACATAGGAAAGAGTCAATATAAGAGATTTTCAGCAAGTCCACATACTCAACTATCATATAGTCTTTCACAATTGCTAACACTCACGCAATATACTTATGGGTATGGAGTTTTAATCGGACACAGCGAAAGATAGGGGCTTATAGTTTTGCCTCCCAACGTTTTACCTCAAGGGTAATCTCAACAATAATAGTTCATGAAAACTCACATCCAATTAGCCATATATACTAGGATCTTTCCAACATATTGTGCTTGCTAAAAAGATAAAACGGAAAAAGGAAAGGTGAGGATCACCATGACTCTTATGTAAGGTAGGAGATAAAAGTAAAAGATAGGCCCTTTATAGAGGGAAGCAGAGGTTGTCATGCGCTTTTATGGTTGGATGCACAAAATATTAATGCGAAAGAACATCACTTTATATTGCCACTTGTGATATGGACCTTTATTATGCAGTCCGTCACTTTTATTTCTTCCATATTACAGGACCGTATAAAGCTTATTTTATCCCACACTAATAAGTCATACATATTTAGAGAGCAATTTTTATTGCTTGCACCGATGACAACTTACTTGAAGGATCTTACTCAATCCATAGGTAGATATGGTGGACTCTCGTGGCAAAACTAGGTTTAAGGGTATTTGGAAGCACAAGTAGTATCCCTACTTGGTGCAAAGAGTTTAGCTAGCATGAGGGGGAAAGGCAAGCTCAACCATGTTGGATGATCCATGGCAATATAATTTATCTTAGATGTAAGAAAACATAACCCATTACGTTGTCTTCCTTGTCCAACGTCAACTCTTTAGCATATCATATTTTAATGAGTGCTCACAATCATAAAAGATGTCCAAGATAGTATATTTATATGTGAAGACCTCTCTTTCTTTATTACTTCCTATTAATTGCAACGATGACCAAAACTATGTTTGTCAACTCTCAACAACTTTTATTCATCATACTCTTTATATGTGAGCTCATTACTCTCCATAAGATCCATATGATCTCTTTTATTCTTTTTATTTCTTCTCTTTTATTTTATTCCCTCAAGATCATAGCAAAATCATCAAGCCCTTGACTCAACACTAATCTTTATTATATAGCTCATGGACTCGATTACATAGAAGGATCATAAGGCAAAACTCAAAACTAGATCATACCAAAAACTTTATTCTACTAGATAAAGATATTACTAAAAGGATCGAACTAAGAAAAACGATAAAGATAAAAGTGATGGTGATGCGATACCGGAGCACCTCCCCCAAGCTTGGCAGTTGCCAAGGGGAGTGCCCATACCCATGTGATTATATCTCTTTTGCCGGTGAAGGAGTTGGAGTTGTTGATGATGTAGGCTTGTCGTCCCTCTTCCAAGGCATGGGCTCACCATCATAGAAGGATGATCGAGTCTCCTGAGTCCTCAAATCTGCAGCCAAACTCATCCTTTTGAATCTATATTCATACTCACAGTTTTGATTTTGCAGGTCATAGATCTGGGCTTGGAGGTGCTCAATTTTCTCATGAAGCTTGAAGATGGCCTCCCCAATGTCCTTGACGTCCAGCTTGTGGTTGTTGGTGAACTCCGTGATCATAATGTGATTGGAGTCGAGTCCAAGCTCCACCATCTCCTGGCACTTGAAAACTTGTTGCTCCAATGCCTCGAGCCTTGCCTCCGTGCTTCCGGTCTTCCTTGGTCCCTCAACATCGCGGATGTGCAACAACCCCTCACGCATCTCAATGGTTTGAGGGTGTTGCAGCACCTCTGCGAGGTAGGGGTTGATGACCTTCTCGAAGAACTTGTCCTTGGGGGCACTTGAAGACAACATGACGACCTAGATCTGTCAAAAAGACAGGTCAAAACAAAGACGAGAGATATTTGCGTGATACAGGAGTCAAAGCCTCCGGGAGATTATATAATGAATTTTTACCGACCAAAATACATAAAGTGCAAGAAAACGGAGTCCGGAGAGCGCACGAGGTGCCCACGAGGTAGGGGGCACGCCCTCCACCCTTGTGGAGCCCTCGTGTCCTTCCCGGACTGCTTCTTATTTTTCTATTTTTCTAAATATTCCAAAATGGAGAAAAATTGTCATTAGAACTATTTTGGAGTCGGTTTACTTACCGTACCCCATACCTATTCCTTTTCGGAGTCTGAAATGTTCTGGAAAGTGTCCCTTATGTATTCCTCTGGGGCTACGGTTTCAATAACATTGGTTTCAACATTTATAGGATTACCTGAGATATAATGTTTGATTCTTTGATCGTTCACCACCTTCGGATTCGTGCCTTCGAAGTTGTTGATTTTTATGGCACCGGAGCGATAGACCTCCTCGATAACGTAAGGACCTTCCCATTTAGAGAGAAGTTTTCCTGCAAAAAATCTTAAACGAGAGTTGTATAGCAATACATAATCACCTACATTACTCACGCTTTTGTATCCTTTTGTCATGCCATCTTTTAACTTTTTCTTTAAACAATTTGGCATTCTCATAGGCTTGGGTTCTCCATTCATCAAGTGAGCTAATGTCAAATAACCTTTTCTCACCGGCAAGTTTGAAATCATAATTGAGCTCTTTAATAGCCCAATAAGCCCTATGTTCTAGTTCGAGAGGTAAGTGACATGCTTTACCATAAACCATTTTATATGGAGACATACCCATGGGATTTTTATATGCAGTTCTATAGGCCCATAATGCATCATCAAGTTTCTTGGACCAATTCTTTCTAGATCTATTAACAGTCTTTTGCAAAATTAATTTGAGTTCTCTATTACTCAATTCTACTTGACCACTAGACTGCGGGTGATAAGGTGATGCAATTCTATGATTAACATCATACTTAGCAAGCATTTTATGGAAAGCACCATGAATAAAATGTGAACCACCATCAGTCATTAAATATCTATGGACTCCAAACCTTGGAAAAATAATTTCTTTAAGCATCTTAATAGAGGTGTTATGATCAGCTCTACTAGTTGGAATAGCTTCTACCCACTTAGTAACATAATCAACAGCAACTAAAATATGTGTATATCCATTAGAGGCAGGAAAAGGTCCCATATAATCAAAGCCCCAAACATCAAATGGTTCAATAACAAGTGAATAATTCATAGGCATTTCTTGACGTCTACTAATATTACCAATTCTTTGACATTCATCACAAGACAAGACAAACTTACGGGCATCCTTGAAGAGAGTAGGCCAATAAAAACCAGATTGCAATACCTTATGTGCAGTTCTATCTCCAGCATGGTGTCCTCCATAAGCCTCGGAGTGACACTTGCGTAGGATTTGTTCCTGTTCATGCTCAGGTACACAACGTCTAATAATACCATCTACTCCTTCTTTATAAAGATGTGGGTCATCCCAAAAGTAATGTCTCAAATCATAGAAGAACTTTTTCTTTTGCTGGTATGTGAAACTAGGTGGTATAAATTTAGCAACAATATAATTAGCATAATCAGCATACCATGGAGTAGTTCGAGAAGCATTTATGACATTTAGTTGTTCATCAGGAAAGCTATCATCAATAGGTAGTGGGTCATCAAGAACATTTTCCAACCTAGACAAGTTATCTGCAACGGGGTTCTCAACTCCCTTTCTATCAATAATATGCAAATCAAATTCTTGTAGCAAGAGAACCCATCTAATAAGCCTAGGTTTAGCATCTTTCTTTTCCATAAGATATTTAATAGCAGCATGATCTATGTGAATAGTTACTTTAGAATCAACAATATAAGGTCTGAACTTATCACAAGAAAATACAACTGCTAAGAACTCTTTTTCGGTTGTAGCATAATTTCTCTGGGCATTGTCTAGAGTTTTACTAGAATATTGAATAACATTTAATTTCTTATCAACTCTTTGCCCTAGAACAGCACCCACAGCATAATCACTAGCATCACACATAATTTCAAAAGGTAAATTCCAATCAGGTGGCTGAACAATAGGTGCAGAGATCGATGCTTTCTTAAGTATTTCAAATGCTTCTACACAATCATTATCAAAGACGAACGGTATATCTTTTTGTAATAAATTAGTCAGAGGCCGACAAATTTTTTGACAAGTCCTTAATGAACCTCCTATAAAAACCGGCATGACCAAGGAAACTTCTTATACCTTTGATGTCCTTGGGACACGGCATCTTTTCAATAGCATCAACTTTAGCTTTATCAACTTCAATGCCTCTTTCAGAAATTTTGTGCCCCAAGACAATACCTTCATTAACCATAAAGTGGCATTTCCCCAATTCAAGACAAGGTTAGTTTCTTCACATCTCTGCAAAACTTGATCAAGTTTGCTTAAGCAATCATCAAAAGAGGATCCATAAATGGAGAAATCATCCATGAATACCTCACATATCTTTTCACAAAAATCAGAAAATATAGCCATCATGCATCTTTGAAAGGTAGCAGGTGCATTACATAAACCAAAAGGCATACGTCTATAAGCAAAAGTACTGAAAGGGCAAGTAAAAGTGGTCTTAGATTGATCATCAGCTGAAACAGGTACTTGAGAGAAACCAGAATAACCATCTAGAAAGCAAAAATGTGTGTGTTTGCATAATATTTCTAGCATTTGATCAATAAAAGGTAAGGGGTAATGATCTTTTTTAGTATCCTTATTTAATTTGCGGAAATCAATTACCATCCTATAACCTGTAATAATTCTTTGCGGAATCAATTCATCTTTATCATTAGGAACGATAGTAATACCTCCCTTCTAAGGAACACAATGGACAGGACTTACCCACTGACTATCAGCAACGGGATAAATTATACCTGCCTCAAGGAGCTTTAGTATTTCTTTTCTTACCACTTTTTTCATCTTAGGATTCAGCCATCGTTGGTGATCAATAACTAGTTTGGCATCTTTTTCCAAATTTATTTTGTGTTGACATAGAGTGGGACTAATGCCCTTAAGATCATCAAGAGTATATTCAATAGCAGCACGGTGCTTCTTCAGAGTTTTCAATAATTTTTCTTCCTCCTTCTCTGAAAGGTTAGCACTAATAATAACATGATATATCTTCTTTTCATCAAGATAAGCGTATTTAAGAGTATCAGGCAATGGTTTAAGCTCAAACACGGGATCGCCCTTGGGTGGAGGAGGATCCCCTAAGATTTCAACAGGCAAGTTGTGTTTCAGAATAGGTCCCTGTTTAAAGAACACCTCATCTATTTCCCTTCTTTCATTCATAAACATATCATTTTCATGGTCTAGCAAATATTCTTCTAAAGGATCACTAGGAGGTACGACAATAGAAGCAAGACCAATAATTTCATCTTTACTAGGCAATTCCTCTTCACGGTGTTGTCTACGAAATTTAGAAAAGTTGAACTCATGAGACATATCACCTAAACCAATAGTAACAACATCCTTTTTGCAGTCTATCCTAGCATTAACAGTGTTTAAGAAGGGTCTACCAAATATAATGGGGCAAAAGCTATCTTGTGGGGAACCAAGAACAAGAAAATCAGCAGGATATTTAGTTTTCCCACACAAGACTTCAACATCTCTAACAATCCCAATTGGTGAAATAGTATCTCTATTAGCAAGTTTAATTGTGACATCAATATCTTCTAACTCAGCAGGTGCAATATCATGCATAATTTCTTTGTATAAGTCAATAGGTATTGCACTAGCATCACCCATATCACACAAGCCATGATAACAATGATCTCCTATTTTAACAGAAATAACAGGCATGCCTACCACAGGTCTATGTTTATCTTTAGCACAAGGTTTAGCAATTCTAGCAGTTTCATCACAGAAATAAATAACATGCCCATCAATATTATCATCCAAGAGATCCTTAACAATAGCAATATTAGGTTCAACTTTAACTTGCTCAGGAGGTGTATAGGTTCTAATATTGCTTTTACGGACCATAGATGAATCTTTAGCATGATCTTTTATCCTTACAGGAAAAGGTGGTTTCTCAACATAAGCAGTAGGAACAATAGGATCATTATAAGTGATAGTCTTTTCTTCAACTTTAATAGGTGCACCTACTTTTACTTCTATGGGAGGATGATATTTAAACGACTTCTCCTTAGGGAGATCAACATGAGTAGCAAAATATTCACAGAAAGAAGCCACTATCTTAGAGTCAAGTCCATATTTAGTGCTAAATTTACAGAAAACATTGGTATCCATAAAATATTTAACACAATCAAACTTAGGTGTCATACATGACTCCTTACCTTCATCGAGATCCCAATCTTCAGAGTTGCGTTTAATTCTTTCCAATAAATCCCATTTGAATTCAATAGTCTTCATCATAAAAGATCCAGCACAGGAAGTATCGAGCATGGTGCGATTGTTATCAGAAAGCCGAGCATAAAATTTTGGATAATCATTTCTCTTGAGAGCTCATGATTGGGCATGAATATAAAATTGATGTAAGCCTCCCCCAAGCTTGAGCGATGCTTTCTCCTTCGCGAGGCCACAAATTATAAATATAATTACGATCACGATGAACAAGATGCATAGGATAAAACTTCTGATGAAATTCCAATTTCAATCATTTTTAGTTCCATGATCCCATATCATCACATAGCCTATACCATGTCAATGCATCTCCCTCCAAATATAAATGGAAGACCTTCTTTTTCATAACATCATCGGGCATACCTGCAAGCTTAAATAATCCACAAACTTCATCCGCATATATTAGGTTCTCATCAGGATGTAATGTTCCATCTCCTGCAAAAGGATTAGCTAGCAGCTTTTCTATCATACCCGAAGGAATTTCAAAGTAGACATTTTCATTTTCAATAGGATCAGTAGGTTGAGTAGGTTGAGGAGCAACTCTTTGCTCTACTGGTCGAGGTGAAGATACCACGAACAATCCCCTCAAAGGATTACTTTCCATAGTAACAAGTGACAGTAAATTTCAGCACACTATATAAATTTTTCCTTACCAAATTCCACCTACCAAAGGCGCTTCACTCCCCGGCAACGGCGCCAGAAAAGAGTCTTCATGACCCACAAGTATGGGGGATCTATTGTAGTCCTTTCGATAAGTAAGAGTGTCAAACCCAACGAGGAGCAGAAGGAAATGATAAGCGGTTTTCAGCAAGGTATTCTCTGCAAGCATTGAAATTATGGATAACAGATAGTTTTGTGATAAGATAATTTGTCATGAGCAACAAGTAACAAAAGTAAATAAAGTGTAGCAAGGTGTCCCAATCCTTTTTGTAGCAAAGGACAAGCCTGGACAAACTCTTATATAGAGAAAAGCGCTCCCGAGGACACATGGGAATTATCATCAAGCTAGTTTTCATCACGTTCATCTGATTCGCGTTCGGTACTTTGATAATTTGGTATGTGGGTGGACCGGTGCTTGGGTACTGTCCTTACTTGGACAAGCATCCCACTTATGATTAACCTCTATTACAAGCATCCGCAACTACAACAAAAGTATTAAGGTAAACCTAACCATAGCATGAAACATATGGATCCAAATCAGCCCCTTACGAAGCAACGCATAAACTAGGGTTAAAGCTTCTGTCACTCTAGCAACCCATCATCTACTTATTACTTCCCAATGCCTTCCTCTAGTCCCAAATAATGGTGAAGTGTCATGTAGTCGACGTTCACATAACACCACTAGAGGACATACAAAATACATCTCATCAAAATATCGAACGAATACCAAATTCACATGACTACTAATAGCAAGACTTCTCCCATGTCCTCAGGAACAAACATAGCTACTCACAAATCATATTCATGTTCATAATCAGAGGGGTATTAATATGCATATAGGATCTGGACATATGATCTTCCACCAAATAAACCAACTAGCATCAACTACAAGGAGTAATCAACACTACTAGCAACCTACACGTACCAATCCCAGACTTAGAGACAAGAATTGGATACAAGAGATGAACTCGGGTTTGAGAGGAGATGGTGCTGGTGAAGATGTTGATGGATATTGGTCCCCTCCCGATGAGAGGAGCATTGGTGATGACGATGGTGATGATTTCCCCCTCCCGAAGGGAAGTTTCCCTGGCAGAACAGCTCCGCCACAACCCTAGATTGGTTCTGCCTCGTGGCGGTGGAGTCTCGTCCCAAAAGCTTGCTTATGATTTTTTCCTCAACAAAAGACTCCATATAGCAGAAGATGGGCATCTAAGGGCCACCAGGGGGCCCACGAGGCAGGGGGCACGCCCAGGGGGGTAGGGCGCGCCCCCACCCTCGTGGCTGCTGAGTGCCCCCCCTCTGGTACTTCTTGCACTCATTATTTTTCATATATTCTGAAAATAACTTCCGTGAAGTTTTAGGACTTTTGGAGCTGTGCAGAATAGGTCTCTAATATTTCCTCCTTTTCTAGCCCAGAATCCCAGCTACCGGCATTCTCCCTCTTTATGTAAACCTTGTAAAACAAGAGAGAATAGGCATAAGTATTGTGACATAATGTGTAATAACAACCCATAATGCAATAAATATCGATATAAAAGCATGATGCAAAATGGACGTATCAAATACCTCATTCCTTATACAAAGAAATTATGCATGATATTGCACCTGCTGAGATAGAAGATATTGATGTTACTATCAAGCTTGCCAATAGAGATACCATTTCACCAGTTGGGATTGTTAGAGATGCTGAAGTCTTGTGTGGGAAAGTTAAATATCCTACTGATTTTCCAGTTCTTAGTTCCCCACAAGATGACTTTTGTCCCATTATATTCGGTAGACCCTTCTTGAATACTGTTAATGCAAAGATAGACTGCAAAAAGGTATAGTTACTGTTGGTTTAGGGGATATGTCTCATGATTTTAATTTTGCTAAATTTGGTAGACAACCCCATGATAAAGAATTGCCTAGTAAAGATGAAATTATTGGTCTTGCTTCTATTTCCATGCCTCCTAATGATTCTTTAGAACAATATTTGCTAGACCATGAAAATGATATGTTTATAAATGAAAGAAGGGAAATGGATGAAGTATTCTTTAAATAGGGACATATTTTGAAACACAACTTGCCTGTTGAAATTCTAGGGCATCCTCCTCCACCCAAGGGTGATCCCGTGTTTGAGCTGAAACCATTACCTGATACTCTTAAGTATGCTTATGTTGATGAAAAGAAGATATATCCTGTTATTATTAGTGCTAACCTTTCATAGCAGGAAGAAGAGAAATTATTAAAAACTCTGAAGAAGCACCGTGCTGCTATTGGATATACTCTTGATGATCTTAAGGGCATTAGTCCCACTCTATGCCAGCACAAAATAAAATTGGAGAAAGACGCTAAACCAATTGTTGATCACCAAACGACGGTTAAATCCTAAGATGAAAGAAGTTGTAAGAAATGAAATACTTAAGCTTCTGGAGGCAGGTATAATTTATCCCGTTGCTGATAGTCAGTGGGTAAGTCTTGTCCATTGTGTCCCTAAGAAGAGAGATATTACTGTTGTTCCTAATGATAAATACGAATTGATCCCACAAAGAATTGTTACAGGTTATAGAATGGTAATTGATTTCCGCAAATTAAATAAAGCTACTAGAAAGGATCATTACCTTTTACCTTTTATTGATCAAATGCTAGAAATATTATCCAAACATACACATTTTTTCTTTCTAGACGGTTATTCTGGTTTCTCTCAAATACCCCTGTCAAAAGAGGATCAGTAAAAGACCACTTTTACTTGCCCTTTCGGTACCTTTGCTTATGGATGTATGCCTTTTGGTTTATGTAATGCACCTGCTACCTTTCAAAGATGTATGACCGCTATATTCTCTGACTTTTGTGAAAAGATTGTTGAGGTTTTCATGGATGATTTCTCCGTGTATGGAACTTCTTTTGATGACTACTTAAGCAACCTTGAGAGAGTTTTGCAGAGATGTGAAGAAAATAATCTTGTCTTGAATTGGGAGAAGTGCGACTTTATGGTTAATGAAGGTATTGTATTGGGGCATAAAATTTCTGAAAGTGGTATTGAAGTTGATAAAGCTAAAGTTGATGCAATTGAAAAGATGTCGTGTCCTGAGGACATTAAAGTCATAAGAAGTTTCCTTGGTCATGCCGGTTTTTATAGGAGGTTCATTAAAGACTTCTCAAAAATTTCTAGGCCTCTGACTAATCTCTTACAAAAATATGTTCCTTTTGTCTTTGATGATGATTGTGTAGAAGCATTTAAAATACTTAATAAAGCCTTGATTTTTGCACCTATTGTTCAGCCACCTGATTGGAATATGTGTGATGCTAGAGGAGAGACAACATACATCTCATCAAAATATCAAACGAATACCAAATTCACATGACTACTAATAGCAAGACTTCTCCCATGTCCTCAGGAACAAACGTAACTACTCAGAAAGCATATTCATGTTCATAATCAGAGGGGTATTAATATGCATATAGGATCTAAACATATGATTTTCCACCAAATAAACCAACTAACATCAACTACAAGGAGTAATCAACACTACTAGCAACCTACAAGTACCAATCCCAGACTAGAGACAAGAATTGGATACAAGAGATGAACTAGGGTTTGAGAGGAGATGGTGCTGGTGAAGATGTTGATGGAGATTGGGCCCCTCCCGATGAGAGGAGCGTTGGTGATGACGATGGTGATGATTTCCCCCTCCCGGAGGGAAGTTTCCCCGGTAGAACAGCTCCGCCAGAGCCCTAGATTGGTTCCGCCTCGTGGCGGCGGAGTCTCGTCCCGAAAGCTTGCTTATGATTTTTTCCTCAACGAAAGACTCCATATAGCAGAAGATGGGCATCGGAGGGCCACCAGGGGGCCCACGAGGCAGGCGGCGCGCCCCCCACCCTCGTGGCTGGTGAGTGGCCCCCCTCTGGTACTTCTTGCGCTTAGTATTATTTATATATTCTGGAAATAACTTCCATGAAGTTTCAGGACTTTTGGAGCTGTGCAGAATAGGTCTCTAATAATTGCTCCTTTTCCAGCCCAGAATCCCAGCTGCTGGCGTTCTCCCTCTTTATGTAAACCTTGTAAAATAAGAGAGAATAGGCATAAGTATTGTGACATAATGTGTAATAACAGCCCATAATGCAATAAATATCGATATAAAAGCATGATGCTAAATGGACGTATCAAATACATCATTCCTTATACAAAGAAATTATGCATGATATTGCAACTTCTGAGATAGAAGATATTGATGTTACTATTAAGCCTGCAAATAGAGATACTATTTCACCAGTTGGGATTGTTAGAGATGTTGAAGTCTTGTGTGGGAAAGTTAAATATCTTACTGATTTTCTTGTTCTTGGTTCCCCACAAGATGACTTTCGTCCCATTATATTCGATAGACCCTTCTTGAATACTGTTAATGGAAAGATAGACTGCAAAAAGGTATTGTTACTGTTGGTTTAGGGGATATGTCTCATGATTTTAATTTTGCTAAATTTGGTAGACAACCCCATAATAAAGAATTGCCTAGTACAGATGAAATTATTGGTCTTGCTTCTATTGCCGTGCCTCCTAATGATCCTTTAGAACAATATTTGCTAGACCATGAAAATGATATGTTTATGAATGAAAGAAGGGAAATAGATGAAGTATTCTTTAAACAGGGACCTATTTTGAAACACAACTTGCCTGTTGAAATTCTAGGGGATCCTCCTCCACCCAAGGGTGATCCCGTGTTTGAGCTTAAACCATTACCTGATACTCTTAAGTATGCTTATCTTGATGAAAAGAAGATATATCCTATTATTATTAGTGCTAACCTTTCAGAGCGAGAAGAAGAGAAATTATGGAAAACTCTGAAGAACCACTGTGCTTCTATTGGATATACTTTTGATGATCTTAAGGGCATTAGTCCCACTCTATGCCAACACAAAATAAAATTGGAGAAAGACGCTAAACCGGTTGTTGATCACCAACGACGGTTAAATCCTAAGATGAAAGAGGTTGTAAGAAATGAAATACTAAAGCTTCTAGAGGCAGGTATAATTTATCCCGTTGCTGATAGTCAGTGGGTAAGTCCTGTCCATTGTGTCCCTAAGAAGAGAGGTATTACTGTTGTTCCTAATGATACAGACGAATTGATCCCACAAAGATTTGTTACAGGTTATAGAATGGTAATTGATTCCGCAAATTAAATAAAGCTACTAGAAAGGATCATTACCCTTTACCTTTTATTGATCAAATGCTAGAAATATTATCCAAACATACACATTTTTGCTTTCTAGACGGTTATTCTGGTTTCTCTCAAATACCCGTGTCGAAAGAGGATCAGGAAAAGAGCACTTTTACTTGCCCTTTCGGTACCTTTGCTTATAGATGTATGCCTTTTGGTTTATGTAATGCACCTGCTACCTTTCAAAGATGTATGACCGCTATATTCTCTGACTTTTGTGAAAACATTGTTGAGGTTTTCATGGATGATTTCTCCGTGTATGGAACTTCTTTTGATGACTACTTAAGCAACCTTGAGAGAGTTTTGCACAGATGTGAAGAAACTAATCTTGTCTTGAATTGGGATAAGTGCCATTTTATGGTTAATGAAGGTATTGTCTTAGGGCATAAAATTTCTGAAAGTGGTATTGAAGTTGATAAAGCTAAAGTTGATGCTATTGAAAAGATGCCGTGTCCTAAGGACATTAAAGGCATAAGAAGTTTCCTTGGTCATGTTTGTTTTTATAGGAGGTTCATTAAAGACTTCTCAAAAATTTCTAGGCCTCTAACTAATCTCTTACAAAAAGATGTTCCTTTTGACTTTGATGATGATTGTGTAGAAGCATTTGAAATACTTAATAAAGCCTTGATTTCTGCACCTGTTGTTCAGCCACCTGATTGGAATTTACCCTTTGAAATTATGTGTGATGCTAGAGGAGAGACAACATACATCTCATCAAAATATCGAACGAATACCAAATTTACATGACTACTAATAGCAAGACTTCTCCCATGTCCTCAGGAACAAACGTAACTACTCACAAAGCATATTCATGTTCATAATCAGAGGGGTATTAATATTCATATAGGATCTGAACGTATGATCTTCCACCAAGTAAACCAACTAGCATCAACTACAAGGAGTAATCAACACTACTAGCAACCTATAGGTACCAATCCCAGACTTAGAGATAAGAATTGGATACAAGAGATGAACTAGGGTTTGAGAGGAGATGGTGCTAGTGAAGATGTTGATGGAGATTGGGCCCCTCCCGATGAGAGGAGCGTTGGTGATGATTTCCCCCTCCCGGAGGGAAGTTTCCTCGGCAGAACAGCTCTGCCAGAGCCCTAGATTGGTTCCGCCTCGAGGCGGCGGAGTCTCGTCCCGAAAGCTTGCTTATGATTTTTTTCCTCAACGAAAGACTCCATATAGCAGAAGATGGGCATCGGAGGGCCACCAGGGGGCCCACAAGGTAGGGGGCGCGCCAAGGGGGGTAGAAGCGCCCCCCACCATCATGGCTGGTGAGTGGCCCCCCTCTGGTACTTCTTGCACTCGGTATTTTTTATATATTCTGAAAATAACTTCCGTGAAGTTTCAGGACTTTTGGAGCTGTGTAGAATAGGTCTCTAATATTTGCTCCTTTTCCAGCCCAGAATCCCAGCTGCCGGCATTCTCCCTCTTTATGTAAACCTTATAAATAAGAGAGAATAGGCATAAGTATTGTGACATAATGTGTAATAACATCCCATAATGCAATAAATATCAATATAAAAGCATGATGCAAAATGGACGTATCAAATACCTCATTCCTTATACAAAGAAATTATGCATGATATTGCACCTGCTGAGATAGAAGATATTGATGTTACTATTAAGCTTGCCAACAGAGGTACTATTTCACCAGTTGGGATTGTTAGAGATGTTGAAGTCTTATGTGGGAAAGTTAAATATCCTACTAATTTTCTTGTTCTTGGTTCCCCACAAGATGACTTTTGTCCCATTATATTCGGTAGACCCTTCTTGAATATTCTTAATGCAAAGATAGACTGCAAAAAGGTATAGTTACTGTTGGTTTAGGGATACGTCTCGTGATTTTAATTTTGCTAAATTTGGTAGACAACCCCATGATAAAGAATTGCCTAGTAAAGATGAAATTATTGGTCTTTCTTCTATTGTCATGCCTCCTAATGATCCTTTAGAACAATATTTTCTAGACCATGAAAATGATATGTTTATGAATGAAATAAGGGAAATAGATGAAGTATTCTTTAAACAGGGACCTATTTTGAAACACAACTTTCCTGTTGAAATTCTAGGGGATCCTACTCCACCCAAGGGTGTGTTGGGTAACGTAGTAATTTCAAAAAAATTCCTACGCACACGCAAGATCATGGTGATGCATAGCAACGAGAGGGGAGAGTGTGATCTACGTACCCTTGTAGATCGACAACGGAAGCATTAGCACAACGTGGTTGATGTAGTCGTACGTCTTCACGGCCCGACCGATCAAGCACCGAAACTACGGCACCTCCGAGTTCTAGCACACGTTCAGCTCGATGATGATCCCCGCACTCCGATCCAGCAAAGTGTCGGGGAAGAGTTCCGTCAGCACGACGGCGTGGTGACGATCTTGATGTACTACCGTCGCAGGGCTTCGCCTAAGCACCGCTACAATATTATCGAGGACTATTGTGGAAGGGGGCACCGCACACGGCTAAGAATATGATCACGTGGATCAACTTGTGTCTCTAGGGGTGCCCCCTGCCTCCGTATATAAAGGATCAAAGGGGGGGTGCGGCCGGCTAGGAGAGGGCGCGCCAGGAGGAGTCCTACTCCCTCCAGGAGTAGGATTCCCCCCTTTCCTAGTTGGAATAGGATTCGGGAGGGGGAAAGAGGAGAGAGAGAAGGAAGGGGGCCGCCGCCCCCCTCTCCTTGTCCTATTCGGACTAGGGGGAGGGGCGCGCGGCCCAGCCCTCGCCGTCTCTCCTCTCTTCCACTAAGGCCCACTAAGGCCCATATACCTCCCGGGGGGTTCCGGTAACCTCCCGGTACTCCGGTAAAATCCCGATTTCACCCGGAACACTTCCGATATCCAAATATAGGCTTCCAATATATCAATCTTTATGTCTCGACCATTTCGAGACTCCTCGTAATGTCCCCGATCCCATCCGGGACTCCGAACTCCTTCGGTACATCAAAACTCATAAACTCATAATATAACTGTCATCGAAACCTTAAGCGTGCGGACCCTACCGGTTCGAGAACAATGTAGACATGACCGAGACATGTCTCCGGTCAATAACCAATAGCGGAACTTGGATGCTCATATTGGCTCCTACATATTCTACAAAGATCTTTATCGGTCAGACCGCATAACAACATACGTTGTTCCCTTTGTCATCGGTATGTTACTTGCCCGAGATTCGATCGTCGGTATCTTAATACCTAGTTCAATCTCGTTACCGGCAAGTCTATTTACTCGTTCCATAAAACATCATCTCACAACTAACTCATTAGTTGCAATGCTTGCAAGGCTTATGTGATGTGTATTACCAAGAGGGCCCAGAGATACCTCTCCGACAATCGGAGTGACAAATCCTAATCTCGAAATACGCCAACCCAACATGTACCTTTCGAGACACCTATAGAGCACCTTTATAATCACCCAGTTACGTTGTGACGTTTGGTAGCACACAAAGTGTTCCTCCGGTAAACGGGAGTTGCATAATCTCATAGTCATAGGAACATGTATAAGTCATGAAGAAAGCAATAGCAACATACTAAACGATCGGGTGCTAAGCTAATGGAATGGGTCGTGTCAATCAGATCATTCACCTAATGATGTGATCTCGTTAATCAAATAACAATTCTTTTGTTTATGGTTAGGAAACATAACCATCTTCGATTAACGAGCTAGTCAAGTAGAGGCATACTAGTGACACTCTGTTTGTCTATGTATTCACACATGTATTATGTTTCCGGTTAATACAATTCTAGCATGAATAATAAACATTTATCATGATATAAGGAAATAAATAATAACTTTATCATTGCCTCTAGGGCATATTTCCTTCAGTCTCCCACTTGCACTAGAGTCAATAATCTAGTTCACATCGCCATGTGATTCAACACTAAGAGTTCACATCACCATGTGATTAACACCCATAGTTCACATTGTCATGTGACCTATACCCAAAGAGTTTACTAGAGTCAATAATCTAGTTCACATCATTTATGTGATTAACACCCAAAGAGTACTAAGGTGTGATCATGTTTTGCTTGTGAGATAATTTTAGTCAATGGGTCTGTCACATACAGATCCGTAAGTATTTTGCGAGTTCTATGTCTACAATGCTCTGCACGGAGCTACTCTAGTTAATTGCTCCCACTTTCAATATGTATCTAGATCGAGACTTAGAGTCATCTAGATCTGTGTCAAAACTTGCATCAACGTAACTTTTTACGACGAACCTTTTGTCACCTCCATAATCGAGAAATATTTCCTTATTCCACTAAGGATAATTTTGACCAATGTCCAGTGATCTACTCTTAGATCACTATTGTATTCCCTTGCTTAACACAGTGTAGGGTATACAATAGATCTGGTACACATCATGGCATACTTTATAGAACCTATGGACAAGGCATAGGGAATGACTTTCATTCTCGTTCTATTTTCTGCCATGGTCGGGCTTTGAGTCTTACTCAACTTCACACATTGTAACACAGGCAAGAATTCTTTCTTTGACTGTTTCATTTTGAACTACTTCAAAATCTTGTCAAGGTATGTACTCATTGAAAAAACTTATCAAGCGTCTTGATCTATCTCTATAGATCTTGATGCTCAATATGTAAGAAGCTTCACCGAGGTTTTCTTTGAAAAAATCCTTTCAAACACTCCTTTATGCTTTGCAGAGTAATTCTACATTATTTCCGATCAACAATATGTCATACACATATACTTATCAGAATGTTGTAGTGCTCCCACTCACTTTCTTGTAAATACAGGCTTCACCGCAAGTCTGTACAAAACTATATGCTCTGATCAACTTATCAAAGCGTATATTCCAACTCCGAGATGTTTGCACCAGTCCATAGATGGATCGCTGGAGCTTGCATATTTTGTTAGCTCCCTTTGGATCGACAAAACCTTCTGGTTGCATCATATACAACTCTTCTTCCAGAAATCCATTCAGGAATGCAATTTTGACATCCATCTACCAAATTTCATAGTCATAAAATGCGGCAATTGCTAACATGATTCGGACAGACTTAAGTATCGCTACGGGTGAGAAGGTCTCATCGTAGTCAATCCCTTGAACTTGCCGAAAACCTTTTGCGACAAGTCGAGCTTTGTAGACAGTAATATTACCGTCAGCGTCCGTCTTCTTCTTGAAGATCCATTTATTCTCAATTGCTTGCCGATCATTGGGCAAGTCAACCAAAGTCCATACTTTGTTCTCATACATGGATCCCATCTCAGATTTCATGGCTTCAAGCCATTTTGCGGAATCTGGGCTCACCATCGCTTCTTCATAGTTCGTAGGTTCATCATGATCTAGTAGCATGACTTCCAGAACAGGATTACCGTACCACCCTGGCGCGGATCTCACTCTGGTTGATCTACGAGGTTCAGTAGTATCTTGTTCTGAAGTTTCATGATCATTATCATTAGCTTCCTCACTAATTGGTGTAGGTGTCACAGAAACAGATTTCTGTGATGTACTACTTTCCAATAAGGGAGTAGGTACAGTTACCTCGTCAAGTTCTGCTTTCCTCCTACTCACTTCTTTCGAGAGAAACTCCTTCTCTAGAAAGTTTCCGAATTTAGCAACAAAAGTCTTGCCTTCGGATCTGTGATAGAAGGTGTATCCAATAGTTTCCTTTGGATATCCTATGAAGACGCACTTCTCCGATTTAGGTTTGAGATTATCAAGTTGAAACTTTTTCACATAAGCATTGCAACCTCAAACTTTAAGAAACGACAGCTTAGGTTTCTTGCTAAACCATAGTTCATACGGTGTCATCTCAAATGGATTTAGATGGTGCCCTATTTAACGTGAATGTAGCTGTCTCTAATGCATAACCCCAAAACAATAGTGGTAAATCTGTAAGAGACATCATAGATCGCACCATATCAAATAAAGTATGATTACGACGTTCGAACACACCATTACACTATGGTGTTCCAGGTGGCGTGAGTAGTGAAACTATTTCACATTGTTTTAACTGAAGACCAAACTCATAATTCAAATACTCTTCTCCACGATCAGATCGTAGAAACTTTATTTTCTTGTTACGATGATTTTCCACTTCACTCTGAAATTCTTTGAACTTTTCAAATGTTTCAGACTTATGTTTCATCAAGTAGATATACTCACATCTGCTCAAATTATCTGCGAAGAACAGAAAATAATGATACCTGTCGCGAGCCTCAATATTCATCGGACCACATACATCAGTATGTATGATTTCCAACAAATCTGTTGCTCGCTCCATTGTTCCGAAGAACGGAGTCTTAGTCATCTTGCCCATGAGGCATGGTTCGCAAGCATCAACTGATTCATAATCAAGTGATTCCAAAAGCCCATCAGCATGGAGTTTCTTCATGCGCTTTACACCAATATGACCTAAACGGCAGTGCCACAAATAAGTTTGCACTATCATTATTAACTTTGCATCTTTTGGTTTCAATATTATGTTTATGTGTATCACTACGATCGAGATCCAACGAACTATTTTCATTGGGTGTGTAACCATATAAGGTTTTATTCATGTAAACAGAACAACAATTTATTCTCTTACTTAAATGAATAACCGTATTACAATAAACATGATCAAATCATATTCATGCTCAACGCAAATACCAAATAACACTTATTTAGGTTCAACACTAATCCCGAAAGTATAGGGAGTGTGCGATGATGATCATATCAATTTTGAAACCACTTCCAACACACATCGTTACTTCACCCTTAACTAGTCTCTGTTTATTCTGCAACTCCTGTTTCGAGTTACTAATCTTAGCAACTGAACTAGTATCAAATACTGAGGGGTTGCTATAAACACTAGTAAAGTACACATCAATAACATGTATATCAAATATACTTATGTTCACTTTGCCATCCTTTTTATCCGTCAATCACTTGGGGTAGTTCTGCTTCCAGTGACCAGTCCCTTTGCAGTAGAAGCACTTAGTCTCAGGCTTAGGATCAGACTTGGGCTTCTTCACTTGAGCAGCAACTTGCTTGCCGTTCTTCTTGAAGTTCCCCTTCTTCCCTTTGCCCTTTTCTTGAAACTAGTGATCTTGTCAACCATCAACACTTGATGTTTTTCTTGATTTCTACCTTTGCTGATTTCAGCATCACGAAGAGCTTGGGAATTGTTTCCGTTATCCCTTGCATAGTATAGTTCATCACGAAGTTCTACTAACTTGGTGATGGTGACTAGAGAATTCTGTCAATCACTATCTTATCTGGAAGATTAACTCCCACTTGATTCAAGCGATTGTAGTACCCAGACAATCTGAGCACATGCTCACTAGTTGAGCGATTCTCCTCCATCTTTTAGCTATAGAACTTGTTGGAGACTTCATATCTCTCAACTCGGGTATTTGCTTGAAATATTAACTTCAACTCCTGGAACATCTCATATGGTCCATGACGTTCAAAACGTCTTTGAAGTCCCGATTCTAAGCCGTTAAGCATGGTGCACTAAACTATCAAGTAGTCATCATATTGAGCTAGCCAAACGTTCATAACGTCTGCATCTGCTCCTGCAATAGGTCTGTCACCTAGTGGTGCATCAAGGACATAATTCTTCTGTGCAGCAATGAGGATAAACCTCAGATCACGGATCCAATCCGCATCATTGCTACTAACATCTTTCAACACAATTTTCTCTAGGAACATATCAAAATAAACACAGGGAAGCAACAACGCGAGCTATTGATCTACAACATAATTTGCAAAATACTACCAGGACTAAATTCATGATAAATTTAAGTTCAATTTAATCATATTACTTAAGAACTCCCACTTAGATAGACATCCCTCTAATCCTCTAAGTGATCATGTGATCCAAATCAACTAAACCATGCCCGATCATCACGTGAGATGGAGTAGTTTCATTGGTGAACATCACTATGTTGATCATATCTACTATATGATTCACGCTCGACCTTTCGGTCTCCGTGTTCCGAGGCCATATCTGTATATGCTTGGCTCGTCAAGTATAACCTGAGTATTCTGCGTGTGCAACTGTTTTGCACCCGTTGTATTTGAACGTAGAGCCTATCACACCCGATCATCACGTGGTGTCTCAGCACGAAGAACTTTCACAACGGTGCATACTGAGGGAGAACACTTCTTGATAATTAGTGAGAGATCATCTTAAAATGATACCGTCAATCAAAGCAAGATAAGATGCATAAAAGATAAACATCACATGCAATCAATATAAGTGATATGATATGGCCATCATCATCTTGTGCTTGTGATCTCCATCTTCGAAGCACCGTCATGATCACCATCGTCACCGGCACGACACCTTGATCTCCATCGTAGCATCGTTGTCGTATTGCCAATCTTATGCTTTCACGACTATCGCTACCGCTTAGTGATAAAGTAAAGCATTACAGCGCGATTGCATTGCATACAATAAAGCGACAACCATATGGCTCCTGCCAGTTGCCGATAACTCGGTTACAAAACATGATCATCTCATACAATAAAATTTAGCATCATGTCTTGACCATATCACATCACAACATGCCCTGCAAAAACAAGTTAGACGTCCTCTACTTTGTTGTTGCAAGTTTTACGTGGCTGCTACGGGCTTAAGCAAGAACCAATCTTACCCACGCATCAAAACCACAACGATAGTTTGTCAAGTTGGTTCTGTTTTAACCTTCACAAGGACCGGGCGTAGCCACACTCGGTTCAACTAAAGTTGGAGAAACTATCACCCGCTAGCCACCTTTGTGCAAAGCATGTTGGGAGAACCGGTCTCGCGTAAGCGTACGCGTAATGTCGGTCCGGGCCGCTTCGTCCAACAATACCGCCGAACCAAAGTATGACATGCTGGTAAGCAGTATGACTTATATCGCCCACAACTCACTTGTGTTCTACTCGTGCAAATAATATCAACACATAAAACTTGGCTCTGATACCACTGTTGGGTAACATAGTAATTTCAAAAAAATTCCTACGCACACGCAAGATCATGGTGATGCATAGCAACGAGAGGGAAGAGTGTGATCTACGTACCCTTGTAGATCGACAACGGAAGCGTTAGCACAACGTGGTTGATGTAGTCGTACGTCTTCACGGCCCGATCGATCAAGCACCGAAACTACGGCACCTCCGAGTTCTAGCACACGTTCAACTCGATGACGATCCCCGGACTCCGATCCAGCAAAGTGTCGGGGAAGAGTTCCGTCAGCACGACGGCGTGGTGACGATCTTGATGTACTACCATCGCAGGGCTTCGCCTAAGCACCGCTACAATATTATCGAGGACTATGGTGGAAGGGGGCACCGCACACGGCTAAGAATATGATCATGTGGATCAACTTGTGTCTCTAGGGGTGCCCCCTGCCTCCGTATATAAAGGATCAAAGGGGGGGGTGCGGCCGGCCAGGAGAGGGCGCGCCAGGAGGAGTCCTACTCCCTCCGGGAGTAGGATTCCCCCCCCCCTTTCCTAGTTGGAATTGGATTCGGGAGGGGGAAAGAGGAGAGAGAGGGAACGAAGGGGGCCGCCGCCCCCTCTCCTTGTCCTATTCGGACTAGGGGGGAGGGGCGCGCGGCCCAGCCCTGGCCACCTCTCCTCTCTTCCACTAAGGCCCACTAAGGCCCATATACCTCCCGGGGGGTTCCGGTAACCTCCCGGTACTCCGGTAAAATCCTGATTTCACCCGGAACACTTCCGATATCAAAATATAGGCTTCCAATATATCAATCTTTATGTCTCGACCATTTCGAGACTCCTCGTCATGTCCCGATCCCATCTGGGACTCCGAACTCCCTCGGTACATCAAAACTCATAAACTCATAATATATCTGTCATCGAAACCTTAAGTGTGCGGACCCTACGGGTTCGAGAACAATGTAGACATGACCGAGACACGTCTCCGGTCAATAACCAATAGCGGAACCTGGATGCTCATATTGGCTCCTACATATTCTACGAAGATCTTTATCGGTCAGACCGCATAACAACATACGTTGTTCCCTTTGTCATCAGTATGTTACTTGCCCAAGATTCGATCGTCGGTATCTTAATACCTAGTTCAATCTCGTTACCGGCAAGTCTGTTTACTTGTTCCGTAATACATCATCTCACAACTAATTCATTAGTTGCAATGCTTGCAAGGCTTATGTGATGTGTATTACCGAGAGGGCCCAGAGATACCTCTCCGACAATCGGAGTGACAAATCCTAATCTCGAAATACACCAACCCAACATGTACCTTTGGAGACACTTGTAGAGCACCTTTATAATCACCCAGTTACGTTGTGACGTTTGGTAGCACACAAAGTGTTCCTCCGGTAAACGGGAGTTGCATAATCTCATAGTCATAGGAACATGTATAAGTCATGAAGAAAGCAATAGCAACATACTAAATGATCGGGTGCTAAGCTAATGGAATGGGTCATGTCAATCAGATCATTCACCTAATGATGTGATCTCATTAATCAAATAACAACTCTTTTGTTTATGGTTAGGAAACATAACCATCTTCGATTAACGAGCTAGTCAAGTAGAGGCATACTAGTGACACTCTGTTTGTCTATGTATTCACACATGTATTATGTTTCCGGTTAATACAATTCTAGGATGAATAATAAACATTTATCATGATATAAGGAAATAAATAATAACTTTATCATTGCCTCTTGGGCATATTTCCTTCAGGGTGATCCCGTGTTTGAGCTTAAACCATTACCTGATACTCTTAAGTATGCTTATCTTGATGAAAAGAAGATATGTCCTGTTATTATTAGTGCTAACCTTTCAGAGCAGGAAGAAGAGAAATTATTGAAAACTCTGAAGAAGCACCGTGCTGCTATTTGATATACTCTTGATGATCCAAAGGGCATTAGTCCCACTCTATGCCAGCACAAAATAAAATTGGAGAATGACGTTAAACCGGTTGTTGATCACCAATGACGGTTCAATCCTAAGATGAAATAAGTAGTAAGAAATGGAATACTAAAGCTTCTAGAGGCAGGTATAATTTATCTCGTTGCTGATAGTCAGTGGGTAAGTCTTGTCCATTGTGTCCCTAAGAAGAGAGGTATTACTGTTGTTCCTAATGATAAAGACGTGTTGATCCCACAAAGGATTGTTATAGGTTATAGAATGGTAATTGATTTCCGCAAATCAAATAAAGCTACTAGAAAGGATCATTACCCTTTACCTTTTATTGATCAAATGCTAGAAATATTATCCAAACATACACATTTTTGCTGTCTAGACGGTTATTCTGGTTTCTCTCAAATACCCGTGTTGAAAGAGGATCAGGAAAAGACCACTTTTACTTGCCCTTTCGGTACCTTTGCTTATATATGTATGCCTTTTGGTTTATATAATGCACCTGCTACCTTTCAAAGATGTATGACCGCTATATTCTCTAACTTTTGTGAAAAGATTGTTGAGGTTTTCATGGATGATTTGTCCGTGTAATGAACTTGTTTTGATGACTACTTAAGCAACCTTGAGAGAGTTTTGTAGAGATGTGAAGAAACTAATCTTGTCTTGAATTGGGAGAAGTGCCACTTTATGGTTAATGAAGGTATTGTCTTGGGGCATAAAATTTCTGAAAGTGGTATTGAAGTTGATAAAGCTAAAGTTGATGCTATTGAAAAGATGTTGTGTCCTAAGGACATTAAAGGCATAAGAAGTTTCCTTGGTTATGCCGGTTTTTATAGGAGGCTCATTAAAGACTTCTCTAAAATTTCTAGGCCTCTAACTAATCTCTTACAAAAAGATGTTCCTTTTGTCTTTGATGATGATTGTGTAGAAGCATTTGAAATACTTAATAAAGCCTTGATTTCTTCACCTATTGTTCAGCCACCTGATTGGAATTTACCCTTTGAAATTATGTGTGATGCTAGAGGAGAGACAACATACATCTCATCAAAATATCGAACGAATACCAAATTCACATGACTACTAATAGCAAGACTTCTCCCATGTCCTCAGGAACAAACGTAACTACTCACAAAGCATATTCATGTTCATAATCAGAGGGGTATTAATATGCATATAGGATCTGAACATATGATCTTCCACCAAATAAACCAACTAGCATCAACTACAAGGAGTAATCAACACTACTAGCAACCTACAGGTACCAATCCCAGACTTAGAGACAAGAATTGGATACAAGAGATGAACTAGGGTTTGAGAGGAGATGATGTTGGTGAAGATGTTGATGGAGATTGGCCCCTCCCGATGAGAGGAGCGTTGGTGATGACGATGGTGATGATTTCCCCCTCCCGAGGGAAGTTTCCCCGGCAGAATAGCTCTGCCAGAGCCCTAGATTGGTTCCGCCTCCTGGCGGTGGAGTCTCGTCCCGAAAGCTTGCTTATGATTTTTTCCTCAACGAAGGACTCCATATAGCAGAAGATGGGCATCAGAGGGACACCAGGGGGCCCATGAGGCAGGCGGCGCGCCCCCCACCCTCGTGGCTGGTGAGTGGGCCCCCTCTGGTACTTCTTGCGCTTAGTATTTTTTATATATTCTGAAAATAACTTCCGTGAAGTTTCAGGACTTTTGGAGCTGTGCAGAATAGGTCTCTAATAGTTTCTCCTTTTCCAGCCCATAATCCCAGCTGCCGACATTCTCCCTCTTTATGTAAACCTTGTAAAATAAGAGAGAATAGGCATAAGTATTGTGACATAATGTGTAATAACAGCCCATAATGCAATAATTATCGATATAAAAGCATGATGCAAAATGGACGTATCAAATACATCATTCCTTATACAAAGAAATTATGCATGATATTGCACCTGCTGAGATAGAAGATATTGATGTTACTATTAAGCCTGCCAATAGAGATACTATTTCACCCATTGGGATTGTTAGAGATGTTGAAGTCTTGTGTGGGAAAGTTAAATATCCTACTGATTTTTGATACATCTCCGTCGTATCTACTTTTCCAAACACTTTTGCCCTTATTTTGGACTCTAACTTGCATGATTTGAATGGAACTAACCCGGACTGACGTTGTTTTCAGCAGAATTACCATGGTGTTATTTATGTGCAGAAACAAAAGTTCTTAGAATGACCCGAAACTTCACGGAACATCTATTCGGAAAATATAAAAAATATGTGCAAAAGATGAAGACCAGGGGGCCCACCACCTGTCCATGAGGGTGGGGGGCGCGCCTGCCCCCTACCTCGTGGGCCCTGGAGCTCCTCCGACCTCAAGACCAACTCTATATATTTGCTTTCGGGGAGAAAAAATCAGAGAGAAGAAATCATCGTGTTTTACGATAGGGAGCCGCCGCCAAGCCCTAAAACCTCTCGGGAGGGCTGATCTGGAGTCCGTTCGGGGCTCCGGAGAGGGGAATCCATCGCCATAGTCATCAACCATCCCCCATCACCAATTTCATGATGCTCACCGCCGTGCGTGAGTAATTCCATCATAGGCTTGCTGGACGGTGATGGGTTGGATGGGATCTATCATGTAATCGAGTTAGTTTTGTTAGGGTTTGATCCCTAGTATCCACTATGTTCTGAGATTGATGTTGCTATGACTTTGCTATGATTAATGCTTGTCACTAGGGCCCGAGTGCCATGATTTCAGATCTGAACCTATTATGTTTTCATCAATATATGAGAGTTCTTGATCCTATCTTGCAAGTATATAGTCACCTATTATGTGTTATGATCCGTTAACCCCGGAGTGACAATAATCGGGATATACTTACCGGTGATGACCGTAGTTTGAGGAGTTCATGTATTCACTATGTGTTAATGCTTTGTTCCGGTACTCTATTAAAAGGAGGCCTTAATATCCCATAGTTTCCGTAAGGACCCCGCTGCCACGGGAGGGTAGGACAAAAGATGTCATGCAAGTTCTTTTCCATAAGCATGTATGACTATATTCGGAATACATGCCTACATTACATTGATGAATTGGAGCTAGTTCTGTGTCACCCTAGGTTATGACTGTTACATGATGAACCGCATCTGGCATAATTCTTCATCACTGATCCATTGCCTACGAGCTTCCCATATATTGTTCTTCGCTTATTTACTTTTCCGTTGCTATTGCTATCATCATTACAAAATACCAAAAACATTACTTTTTCTATCATTACTTTTACTACCGTTACCACTACTATCATATTACTTTGCTACTAAACACTTTGCTGCAGATATTAAGTTTCCAGGTGTGGTTGAATTGACAACTCAGTTGCTAATACTTGAGGGTATTCTTTGGCTCCCCTTGTGACGAATCAATAAATTTGGGTTGAATGCTCTACCCTCGAAAACTGTTGCTATCCCCTATACTTGTGGGTTATCAAGACTATTTTCTGGTGCCGTTGCCGGGGAGCATAGCTCTATTCTTTGAGTCACTTGGGATTTATATCTGCTTATCATTATGAAGAACTTGAGAGATCCAAAAACTAAGATTTATCCCTCAACTACGAGGGGAGGTAAGGAACTGCCATCTAGCTCTGCACTTGATTCACCTTCTGTTTTGAGTAAGCTTGCGACACCTAAACCTACTTCTGCTATTTGTTCTGATATGTCGCATGTTATTGATGATGCCACTTCTTCTATGCATGATACTTATGATGAAACTACTTCTATGCTTGATACTACTGTGCCACTTGGTGAATTTCTTGATGAACAACTTGCTAGGGGTAGAGAGAATGAAAATATTGAATCTGATAATACTGATGAAAGTGATGATGAAGATTCACCTGTTATTCCTAAGGGTTATGTTTTTGATAAAGAAGCTTCTTTAGCTATTTTAGCTTGCAAAGATAGATACGAACTTAAGAGGTTATTAGCTAAATGGAATAAGCAATCTCTAAATGCTAGGATGAAACCTAACCCTACTTTTTCTACTACACCTATCTGTGTTACCGATAAGGATTATGAATTCTCTGTTGATCCTGATATAATTACTTTGGTTGAATCTGATCCTTTTCATGGCTATGAATCTGAAACTGTTGTGGCACATCTTACTAAATTAAATGATATAGCCACCCCGTTCACTAAAGATGAGAGAACTCGCTACTTTTATATCCTTAAAATATTCCCGTTCTCATTAAAGGGTGATGCTAAGATATGGTTTAATTCTCTTGATCATGGTTATGTGTGTAGTCCCCAGGATATGATTTACTACTTCTCTGCTAAATATTTCCCTGCTCATAAGAAACAAGCTGCTTTAAGGGATATATATAATTTTGTGCAAATTGAAGAAGAGAGTCTCCCACAAGCTTGGGGGAGGCTTCTCAAGTTACTTAATGCTTTGCCTGATCACCCTCTTAAGAAAAATGAAATACTTGATATCTTTTATAATGGACTAACTGATGCTTCCAGAGATTACTTGGATAGTTGTGTTGGTTCTGTTTTCAGGGAAAGAACATCGGATGAAGCTGAAATTCTATTGAATAATATGTTGGCAAATGAAAATAATTGGACACTTCCTGAACCAGTTCCTGAACCAACTCCTGAGCCTATTCCTAAACCAACTCCGAAGAAAAGGGTATTCTATTTCTCAGTCCTGAAGATATGCAAGAGGCAAAGAAATCTATGAGAGAAAAAGGTATTAAAGTTGAAGATGTTAAGAATTTACCTCCCATTGAACAAATACATGGTCTTAATTTACCGCCTGTTGAAGAAACATATGATATTAATCCATTACCTATTGAATAAACTCATGGTCTTGATAACCCGACACAGGTAGTAATGGTAAATTCTCTCTATAGATATGATAAAGCTGAAATCACGTTTACTAAATTTGCTAACCCATACTTAGATGAGTTTGATAAATTTATGGCTAAGCAAGAAGATTTTAATGCTTATTTTGGTAGACAATTGAAATACAATTCAAATATGCTTGAGCACTTGGGTAATTATATGGCTAATGTTAAAGGTGAACTTAAAATTATTAGTAAACATGCTTCTATGGTTACCACTCAAGTAGAACAAGTACTTAAAGCTCAAAATGATTTGATCAATGAATTGAATAGTAAGAATAATGATTATGATGTTAGAGTGGCTACTAGAACTGGTAGAATGACTCGGGAACCTTTGTATCCTGAAGGCTATCCTAAGAGAATTGAGCAAGATTCTCAGAGAAATAATGTAGATGCACCTAGTCCTTCTAATAGGAAGAAAAATTGTTGCCTCGTGTTTATTTAGATTATAAGAGTATGGTAGCACATGATTTCATTATAAAGAATAGGGAAGGGGAGCTTAAATACAAAGTGTTCTTTGATAAACATCATCCAGAGACTATTACCTTGCCTGCTCCTTATTTGTTTGATTTATCTATAGGCCAGTACCTCGTCTCGCCGGAGGACATTCACGCCTACCGGAACCCTGCACCAGCCACAGAGTCAGAGTCAGAACTACCAGTTGATCCTCCACGACAGTCTAATTACCAGTGGGATCCGGAAATGATTGCCAACCAGTGGCAGTTAGAGTCTTCTTCCATCGCAGTACGACCCCAGCTATTACTATGGATATCTGCCAGGCCAATCATGGCCATAGACCAACTTAGGCCAAAAGCCTAAGCTTGGGGGAGTACGTATTTCCCACCAACATTACATTTATGTCCACACACTCATTGCTAGATGTCGGTGCTCATACTTTTTCATTGTATCATCCATGCTAGTTTATTTTTCTTTTTATGCTTTCTTCTTGTGTGTTTAATAAACCTTAAGAAAAACCAAAAATAATATTGTAGCTTTTAATTAGTTTACTTTCCATGCTTGTAGTAGTAATTAAAAAGAAAACCCAAAAAGATTTCCTGTTCTTCTTTTGCTTGTTGGGAGCTTTCCCGTGTAGATAGTTTTATTTCTTTTCTTTTCTTTGGGGGTCGATAGGAGAAGACCATAATTAAATTGTTGAAGTGGCTCTTATATGCATTATTGTTGATCTGACAAAAGAGCCCATATTGCCTTGTCTTCTCCTGTTTATTGAATGCTTGCAAATTCCAGCTTAGTCCAATGCACGCGCACTATTATTATTATTCACATCATTCGGTCGTGCAAGTGAAAGGCAATTATGACGATATATGATGGATTGACTGAGATGAGAAAAGCTGGTATGAACTCGACCTCTTTTGTTTTTGTAAATATGATTAGTTCATCGTTCCTGATTCAGCCTATTATGAATAAACATGTTTGCAATGAAAACTAGAGATCACAGTTTCTTGTGCCATGCTTGATTAGCTATGAGTTATAATGGTTTACCTTGCGTTCCAACATGCTACTAAAATGGTTGTGATGTGGTATGATAGGGTGGTATCCTCCTCTGAATGATTTAAGTGACTCGACTTGGCGCATGTTCACGCATGTAGTTGAAACAAAATCAACATAGCCTTCATGATATTTATGTTCATGGTGGATTATATCCTACTCATGCTTGCATTCAGTGTTGATTAATTTTAATGCGTGTTCATGACTGTTGTCGCTCTCTAGCTGGTCGCTTCCCAGTCTTTTGCTAGCCTTCACCTGTACTAAGCGGGAATACTGCTTGTGCATCCAACTCCATAAACCCCAAAGTTATTCCATATGATTCCACTATACCTTCCTATATACGGTATCTACCCGCCGTTCCAAGTAAATTTATATGTGCCAAACTCTAAACCTTCAAATAAATATCCTGTTTTGTATGCTCGAATAGCTCATGTATCAACTAGGGCTGTTCGTATCTTCCATGTTAGGCGGGTTATTCTCAAGAGGAGTGGACTCCGCTCCTCACTCACGAGAAAAATGGCTGGTCACCGGGATGCCCAGTCCCATGCCTTATGCAAACTAAATCAAAATAATTGCAAACAGAACTCCCCCTGGGACTCTTGTTAGTTGGAGGCACTCGTTGTTTCGAGCAAGCCATGGATTGATGCTTGTTGGTGGAAGGGGGAGTATAAACTTTACCATTTTGTTTGGGAACCGCCTATAATGTGTGTAGCATGGAAGATATCGCCATCTCTTGGTTGTTATGTTGACAATGAAAGTATACCGCTCAAAATATTATTCATCTCTATTTCAAAACCGAGCTCTGGCACCTCTACAAATCCCTGCTTCATCTGCGAAGGGCCTATCTATTTACTTTTATGCTGAGTCATCATCCTCTTATTAAAAAGCACCAGTAGGAGAGCACCACTGTCATTTGCATTCATTACTGTTAGTTTACATTGAGTATGACTTGATTGGATCTCTTTTACCATGAATTACAATGTCTAGTCAATCCTTGATCTTTAAAGGTGCTCTGCATTTATGTTTTGCGGTCTTAGAAAGGGCTAGCGAGATACCATCTTGTTATATCATATTATGATTGTTTTGAGAAAGTGTTGTCATCCAAGATTTATTATTATTGCTCGCTAGTTGATTATGCCATTGATATGAGTAAGCTTGAGACCTAAGCATTATTGTGAATGTGGTTAGTCATAATCCTTGCTGAAAACTTGAATGCTGGCTTTACATATCCACAACAACAAGAGCAAACAGAGTTTGTAAAAGTTTTTATTTATCACTTTCAGTTTGTCAACTGATTTTCTTGAGGACAAGCAAAGGTTTAAGCTTGGGGGAGTTGATACATCTCCGTCGTATCTACTATTCCAAACACTTTTGCCCTTATTTTGGACTCTAACTTGCATGATTTGAATGGAACTAACCCGGACTGACGCTGTTTTTAGCAGAATTACCATGGTGTTATTTATGTGCAGAAACAAAAGTTCTTGGAATGACCTGAAACTTCACGGAACATCTATTTGGAAAATATAAAAAATACCTGCAAAAGATGAAGACCGGGGGGACCACCTGTCCATGAGGGTGGGGGGCGCCTGCCCCCCTAGGGCGCGCCCCCTACCTTGTGGGCCCCCTGGAGCTCCTCCGACCTCAATACCAACTCTATATATTTGCTTTCGCGGAGAAAAAAATAAGAGAGAAGAAATCATTGCGTTTTACAATACAGAGCCGCCGCCAAGCCCTAAAACCTCTCGGGAGGGCTGACCGGAGTCCGTTCAGGGCTCCGGAGAGGGGAATCCGTCGCCATCGTCATCATCAAACATCCTCCATCACCAATTTCATGATGCTCACTGCCGTGCGTGGGTAATTCCATCATAGGCTTGCTGGACGGTGATGGGTTGGATGGGATCTATCATGTAATCGAGTTAGTTTTGTTAGGGTTTGATCCCTAATATCCACTATGTTCTGAGATTGATGTTGCTATGACTTTGCTATGCTTAATGCTTGTCACTAGGGCCCGAGTGCCATGATTTCAGATCTGAACCTATTATGTTTTCATCAATATATGGGAGTTCTTGATCCTATCTTGCAAGTCTAAGTCTATAGTCACCTATTATGTGTTATGATCCGTTAACCCCGAAGTAACAATAATTGGGATACTTACCGGTGATGACCGTAGTTTGAGGAGTTCATGTATTCACTATGTGTTAATGCTTTGTTCCGGTACTCTATTAAAAGGATGCCTTAATATCCCTTAGTTTCCATAAGGACCCCGCTGCCACGGGAGGGTAGGACAAAAGATGTCATGCAAGTTCTTTTCCATAAGCACGTATGACTATATTCGGAATACATGCCTACATTACATTGATGAATTGGAGCTAGTTCTGTGTCACCCTAGGTTATGACTGTTACATGATGAACCGCATCCAGCATAATTCTCTATCACTGATCCATTGCCTACGAGCTTTCCATATATTGTTCTTTGCTTATTTACTTTTCCGTTGCTATTGCTATCATCATTACAAAATACCAAAGACATTACTTTTGCTATCATTACTTTTGCTACCGTTACCACTACTATCATATTACTTTGCTACTAAACACTTTGCTGCAGATATTAAGTTTCCAGGTGTGGTTGAATTGACAACTCAGCTGCTAATACTTGAGAGTATTCTTTGGCTCCCCTTGTGTCAAATCAATAAATTTGGGTTGAATACTTTACCCTCGAAAACTGTTGCGATCCCCTATACTTGTGGGTTATCAACTTTCTTGTTCTTGGTTCCCCACAAGATGACTTTTGTCCCATTATATTCGGTAGACCCTTCTTGAATACTATTAATGCTAAGATAGACTGCAAAAAGGTATTGTTACTGTTGGTTTAGGGGATATGTCTCATGATTTTAATTTTGCTAAATTTGGTAGACAACCCCATGATAAAGAATTGCCTAGTAAAGATGAAATTATTGGTCTTGCTTCTATTGTCATGCCTCCTAATGATCCTTTAGAACAATATTTGCTAGACCATGAAAATGATATGTTTATGAATGAAAGAAGGGAAATAGATGAAGTATTCTTTAAACATGGACCTATTTTGAAACACAACTTGCCTGTTGAAATTCTAGGGGATCCTCCTCCACCCAAGGGTGATCCCGTGTTTGAGCTTAAACCATTACCTGATACTCTTAAGTATACTTATCGAGATGAAAAGAAGATATATCCTGTTATTATTAGTGCTAACCTTTCAGAGCAGGAAGAAGAGAAATTATTGAAAACTCTGAAGAAGCACCATGCTGCTATTGGATATACTCTTGATTATCTTAAGGGCATTAGTCCCACTCTATGCCAGCACAAAATAAAAGTGGAGAAAGACGCTAAACCGGTTGTTGATCACCAACGACGGTTAAATCCTAAGATGAAAGAAGTTGTAAGAAATGAAATAGTAAGCTTCCGGAGGCAGGTATAATTTATCCCATTGCTGATAGTCAGTGGGTAAGTCATGTCCATTGTGTCCCTAAGAAGAGAGGTATTACTATTGTTCCTAATGATAAAGACGAATTGATCCCACAAAGAATTGTTATAGGTTATAGAATGGTAATTGATTTCCGCAAATTAAATAAAGCTACTAGAAAGGATCATTACCCTTTACCTTTTATTGATCAAATGCTAGAAATATTATCCAAACATACACATTTTTGCTTTCTAGACGGTTATTCTGGTTTCTCTCAAATACCCGTGTCAAAAGAGGATCAGGAAAAGACCACTTTTACTTGCCCTTTCGGTACCTTTGCTTATAGATGTATGCCTTTTGGTTTATGTAATTCACCTGCTACCTTTCAAAGACGTATGACCGCTATATTCTCTGACTTTTGTGAAAAGATTGTTGAGGTTTTCATGGATGATTTCTCCGTGTATGGAACTTCTTTTGATGACTACTTAAGCAACCTTGAGAGAGTTTTGCAGAGATGTGAAGAAACTAATCTTGTCTTGAATCGGGAGAAGTGCCACTTTATGGTTAATGAAGGTATTGTCTTGGGGCATAAAATTTCTGAAAGTGGTATTGAAGTTGATAAAGCTAAAGTTGATGCTATTGAAAAGATGTCGTATCCTAAGGACATTAAAGGCATAAGAAATTTCCTTGGTCATGCCGGCTTTTATAGGAGGTTCATTAAAGACTTCTCAAAAATTTCTAGGCCTCTAACTAATCTCTTACAAAAAAATGTTCCTTTTGTCTTTGATGATGATTGTGTAGAAGCATTTGAAATACTTAATAAAGCCTTGATTTCTGCACCTATTGTTCAGCCACCTAATTGGAATTTACCCTTTGAAATTATGTGTGATGCTAGTGATTATGCTGTAGGTGTTGTTCTAGGACAAATAGTTGATAAGAAATTAAATGTTATCCAATATGCTAGTAAAACTCTAGACAGTGCCCAGAGAAATTATGCTACTACTGAAAAAGAATTTTTAGCAGTTGTATTTGCTTGTGATATGTTCAAATCTTATATTGTTGATTCTAAAGTAACTGTTCACACTGATCATGCTGCTATTAAATACCTTATGGAAAAGAAATATGCTAAACCTAGACTTATTAGATGGGTTCTCTTGCTACAAGAATTTGATTTGCATATTATTGATAGGAAGGGAGCTGAGAACCCCGTTGCAGACAACTTGTCTACGTTGCAGACAACTTGTCTAGGCTAGAAAATGTTCTTGATGACCCACTCCCTATTGATGATAGTTTTCCTGATGAACAATTAGCCGTCATAAATGCTTCTCGTACTGCTCCACGGTATGTTGATCATGCCAATTACATTGTTGCTAAATTTATACCACCTAGTTTCACATACCAGCAAAAGAAAAAGTTGTTCTATGATTTAAGACATTACTTCTGGGATGACCCACACCTTTATAAAGAAGGAGTAGATGATGTTATTAGACATTGTGTACCTGAGCATGAACAGGAACAGATCCTACGCAAGTGTCACTCCGAGGCTTATGGAGGAAACCACGCTGGAGATAGAACTGCACATAACGTATTGCAATCCGGTTTTTATTGGCCTACTTTTTCAAAGATGCCCGTAAGTTTGTCTTGTCTTGTGATGAATGTCAAAGAATTGGCAATATTAGTAGACGTCAAGAAATGTCTATGAACTATTCACTTGTTATTGAACCATTTGATGTTTGGGGCTTTGATTATATGGGACCATTTCCTTCCTCTAATGTGTATACACCTATTTTAGTTGCTGTTGATTACGTTACTAAGTGGGTAGAAGCTATTCCAACTAGTAGTGCTAATCATAACACCTCTATTAAGATGCTTAAAGAAGTTATTTTTCCGAGGTTTGGAGTCCCTAGATACCTAATGACTGATGGTGGTTCACATTTTATTCATGGTGCTTTTTGTAAAATGCTTGCTAAGTATGATGTTAATCATAGAATTGCGTATCCATACCACCCACAGTCTAGTGGTCAACTAGAACTGAGTAATAGGGAGCTCAAATTAATTTTGCAAAAGACTGTTAATAGATCTAGAAAGAATTGGTCCAAGAAACTTGATGATGCATTATGGGCCTGTAGAACTGCATATAAAAATCCTATCGGTATGTCTCTATATAAAATGGTTTATCGAAAAGCATGTCACTTACCTCTCGAACTAGAACATAAGGCATATTGGGCCATTAAAGAGCTCAATTATGATTTCAAACTTGCCGGTGAGAAGAGACTATTTGACATTAGCTCACTTGATGAGTGGAGAACCCAGGCCTATGAGAATGCCAAACTGTTTAAAGAAAAAGTTAAAAGATGGCATGACAAAAGGATACAAAAGCGTGAGTTTAATGTAGGTGATTATGTTCTGTTATACAACTCTCGTTTAAGATTTTTTGCAGGAAAAGTCCTCTCTAAATGGGAAGGTCCTTACGTTATCGAGGAGGTCTATCATTCCGGTGCCATAAAAATCAACAACTTCGAAGGCACAAATCCGAGGGTGGTGAACGTCAAAGAATCAAACATTATATCTCAGGTAATCCCATAAATGTTGAAACCAATGTTATTGATACCGTAACCCCAAAGGAGTATATAAGGGACAATTTCCAGAATGTTTCAGACTCCGAAAAGGAATAGGTATGTGGTACGGTAAGTAAACCGACTCTAAAACAGTTCTAATGGCAATTTTTCTCTGTTTTGGAATATTTAAGAAAATAGGAAAATAAGAAGTAGTCCGGAAAGGACACGAGGCGTCCACAAGGGTGGAGGGCGCGCCCCTGCGTCGTGGGCACCTCGTGTGCCCTCCCGACTCTGTTTTCTTGCATGATACTTCTTTTGGTTGGTAAAAATTCATTATTTAATCTCCCGAAGGTTTTAACCACCGTACCACGCAAATATCTCCTGCTTTTGTCTTGAGCTGTTTTCTGCCAGAGTTTCCAAGGCCAGGCATCATGTCGTCCTCCTCCTCCAACAACGCGGGAAACGATGCTTGGCTAATGAAGATAGAGATGAAGAGAGAAGAATTTGGGGAGATAAACAAGGGTGATAGGATCAAGAAGGCAACGAAGGATCAAGCTCCGGCAGTAGAAGAAGAGGACATCCTTCAACCTTACTATAACCATCTTACCCCTACTGAAATAGAAGCTTTCAAGATGATTGAAATAGTTTAGGTGCAAAACAAGTATCTCACTCGTGAAAATATTTTGTTGCAAGAATACATCACCGCACTCAAAGGGCATTATTCGCAAATTGGAGAATCTCCTACGCTCGATGTGTGACATGACTTCATCAACAACTCCATCTTCACCACCAAAAGAGACATAAATACATGGGTATGGGCACTCCCCTTGGCAACTGCCAAGCTTGGGGGAGGTGCCCCAGTATCGTATCACCATCATACTTTTATCTTTACTATTTTTCTTAGTTCGATCCTTTTGGTTATATCTTGATCTAGTAGAATAAAAGTTTAGTATGATCTAGCTTTGAGTTTTGTGTTGATCCTTATCTATGTAATCGATCCGTGAGCTATATATAATAAAGATTAGTCTTGAGTTGAGGGCTTGGTTATCTTGCTATGATCTAGAGGGAATAAAATAAAAAAAGAAAGAAATAAAGAGATCATATTGATCTTATGGAGAGTAATGACTTCACATATAAGGAGTATGATGAATAAAAGTTGTTGCGAGTTGACAAACATAGTTTTGGTCATCGTTGCAATTAATAGGAAGTAATAAAGAAAGAGAGGTTTTCACATATAAATATACTATCTTGGACATCTTTTATGATTGTGAGCCCTCATTAAAATATGACATGCTAAAAAGTTGATGTTGGACAAGGAAGACAACGTAATGGGTTGTGTTTTCTTATATCCAAAACAAATTATATTGTCATGGATGATCCAACATGTTGAGCTTGCCTTCCCCCTCATTCTAGCCAAATTCTTTGCACCAAGTAGAGATACTACTTGTGCTTCCAAATATCCTTAAACCCAGTTTTGCCATGAGAGTCCACCATATCTACCTATGGATTGAGTAAGATCCTTCAAGTAAGTTGTCATTGTTGCAAGCGATAAAAAATGCTCTCTAAATATGTATGATCTATTAGTGTGGAGAAAATAAGCTTTATACGAGCTTGTGATATGGAAGAAATAAAAGCGTCGGACTGCATAATAAAGGTCCCTATCACAAGTGGCAATATAAAGTGACGTTCTTTTGCATTAAGATTTTGTGCATCCAACCATAAAAGCACATGACAACCTCTGCTTCCCTTTGCAAAGGGCCTATCTTTTATTTTTGTCTTAAACCTTATACAAGAGTCATGGTGATCTTCACTTTTCCTTTTTACACTTTATCCTTTGGCAAGCACTATGTGTTGAAAAGATCCTGATATATATATATATATATATATATATATATATATATATATATATATATATATATATATATATATATCCAATTGGATGTGGGTTTTCATAAAGCATTATTGTTGACGTTACCCTTGAGGTAAAAGATTGGGAGGCAAAACTATAAGCCCCTATCTTTCTCTCTATCCGATTAAAACTTCATACCCATAAGTATTGCGTGAGTGTTAGCAATTGTGAAAGACAAAATGATAGTTGAATATGCGGGCTTGCTGAAAAGCTCTTATATTGACTCTTTTCGATGTTATGATAAATTGCAATTGCTTCAGTAACTGAGATTATAGTTTGCTAGTTCTCAATTAAGTTTCTGATTCATACTTTACATTGTGAATAGATTATTACTTCAGCATAAGAAATCATATGACAATATATATATAGGAAAAAGCAAACCTATGCAACAATCTTGTGGGGGTGGCAATCATAACCACATGTTCTGCTTGGGATCCGGTCCAGATCTTTCCCTCTTATCATTTCTAACATTCTAGGTGGATCAAATTTATTTCCTCTTTTAGACGAAGTTGGACCACGTCTGCATGTGCATAGCCACTAGGCCCAGCCCGTAGGCTGGCATGCCTGCACCGTGTCAGACCTCGGCCCATGATTGAAGGGTTCCCAACTGATGGGAGGTTCACCAGACGTCTGATGGTGCCTAGCACAGGAAAGGTTCGTGCATTTGGGGAGGCTGATTGCAACCCAGCAAAAAGATCACGATGTGTTTACTGCTAACGAATTGACTCCATGCAAATGGGGAGGCTGAGTCTGCAAGATTTAGTAGTTGACGTATCTGTAGAACCTATATGCTTACCAGTGCTAAAAGAAGCAAAATGATACCCCCTAGTGATTGTCTCATGCCAATAGAAGCCCATCGATTGGGAGACTCAAGCTTCATGAGGCACTAATTGGCTTGGTGCTGGGAGCTATATAGACCCTAGATTAAGTTGTAAATATTATTACTAACTACTGAATCCTAGTCAGTACCACTCCAGTCAATAAGCGTATTATGATCGTCCAGAGCGAGAGTAAATACATCAAACTGTCATCAATAGCAGCTAGCTTTTGCACACCAGGATAGCTATGTTCCAAGATACACGTAGTGTGGTAACACAAGTCAACACTCCACAGCGAATAGTGGCGAGGCAAAATCAGAACATGGGGTAGCGAGCTGTGAGAATAGCAGACCCAAAATGGCAAGAAACAAGGACAAAAAACAATGGGGTAGCAGACACCCCACTTTGTCTAGTGTTAGGGCTACCACGGGTTCTCCTAGGGCAGCTGCCACTCCATGCCATTCTTCTGCTTCGCTTCTGCCTGTTGATCTGGAGTTTTCCTACGATGACAATGCTTTGATCCATACAGATCAGTCATCATCAGAATCGCTCTAAGTTAATCCCTGAAAAATCACTTTGATCCATACGGGTCAGTCGTCGTCAGAATCGCTCTGAGTTAATCCTCGAAAACTCTTCGTCACGAGCCATGGCCACGCCGTCCCGAACTCCACCTTCACTGCTCACGTGAGGGCACCTCGAAGGCAACGCGAGCGGCGACCTTGGCAAACACGGATCCACCTTCTCTCCCTCTCACAAATTGGTTGGTTCCTCGGTTAATCTTGCTCGCCATTTTTTTTGCACTTCTGGATTACGTGATTTTTTGAACTTTCCTTGTATTCAGTTTGATCTCGCGGTTATCATGGACACTGAGAGGCCCTCTGCGATTTTTCTGTTTGCGAGTTTGGGGAGCCGCTTGCCTCGACCTGCACCGTGGTTCGGTAATGGTTTTTGGTTGCATATTGATCTATTTGTCTGAACTTCTTGTATATCTCTGAACTTTTTTTATCTGTTCGTGACCTTAGAGCCAAAAACTTTTGTTCAATCTTTTCAATGCATTCCTCCTGGGCGCACATGTATCAAATGGTTGTGCTCGTGTGCCTAATGTTTTGGATGCTGATTAGTCTATAAACACACGCGTCTCTGGTCAAATTTGTTTTTTTGGTTGCAGGTTGAGGGACATACCATGCGGCTGTCGCGCTTGGAGACTTCATTTATCTGTCCTCTGTCCGTGAGCATTCTTAGTTTGTATTCCCTTCATTCCTAAATATAAGTCTTTGTGAGATTTCACTATAACTACATATAGAGAAAGTGAGTGAATCAACACCTAAAGTGTATCTATATACATTCGTATTTGGTTCATAACGAAATCTCTACAAAAACCTGTATTTAGGAACAGAGGGAGTACATGATCTTGCAAGTCACATTTGATTACATACTGGATTTAAATAGCTTTCGGTTGGAGCTTCTGATGATGAGTTCTTTGGCTATATGCACACTACTACTTGTACCAAAGCGACTTCTTGGAGTTGAGTTTCACCCTTGGTTACACTTGGCTATTATGTATTCCCTCTGTCCCATAATTTGTCCCATAATGTAACACGTTTTTTGACACTACACAAACAACGTCTTACATTATGGGGCAGAGGGAGTAGTTACGTTGTTTGAAACTTTTTTTATACTATAAGAGCATGCGGCTGGGTATAGCAAGTCTTGCTCCCTATACGTCAACGTGACCGGTCACCCCTCAAATGCACGCATCCACAGTTGGATACTTCAAATTCGGTACCCCAAATCCACGCTATCCATGCAACATGATGAACGAAACTACATAGATAACAAAACAAAGCAAAAAATGAAACATAGATCAATGAAATTATATAGGGGAATATATACATCGCAGTTCATCGGACCAAAATACACATAGTTTATCGCGGAAAATCTAGGATCTAAACTAAAATAACTAAACAGGGACGAAGATGATTGGGGGAAATTACCATTTCCTCACCGGCACCTTCCCCTTGCAATCATCGGTGCATCTGTACCCCTTAGTGTTGGCATCGGCGGTGAAAGGAACATCATCGTCGGAGCTGGAGCCGTCAGAGAGGTCGGACTCCTCATCGGAGGAGATGACACCGGTCATGCTCCGGGCCGCGCGCAACTACGCCTTGGCATACGGGCTGCCTATGATTTCACCGCCTCCTCCGCGCTAGCCTTGCGCTTTTACTGCTCAATGGCGAGCCAGAGGGCTTTGGCGTTTTTGTGGCGGAGTCGCCATGTGTCGGTCTTCATCGACGTGAGGGAGCGGCAGAGCACTGTCGCGAGGAGCTAGTCCTCTAGATCCACTGGCGCGCACGCACGGTCCCGGCGTGCGGCCAATGCATCCCCACCGCTGCCACCTCCTTTGCCTGCTGCCGTTCGGTGGCATGCAAAAAATTCCTCTGATTCGCATGTCCATGTCCTAGCCAGCACCGGCACGGGCACGAGTACCTAGTGGTGGTGCATCCTGCTTGCTACGTGTGTGGTCTAGCCTCTAGTTATATCTAATCTGGCCGGTGCGTCCTGCTCGCTGCGTGGCAGTGGAGATCAGTGGCGGTACCGTGCACACTGTTAGAAGGGATAGAGGGATTGGCGGAATATGATGGATGTATTATTGAGCCTCGAGGGCGAGTATATATTGAGTGCAAGACTTGGAGGGCAAGAAGCCTCTCTGGGAGATAAGGTAGGAGACAAATTACAAATCCTAGACTACCAAATACATGTATCCCAAATATATCTCTAACATCCCCCGCAGTCGTAGTGGTAGCGTTGCAAACGACGGGAGCGTCGCAGACGATCAGACTAGAAACGTGTGGGTGTTGCCAGCACCAGGCATGCGTAGATGGACAAAGACGAAGTTGACGAAGCGCCGCACCAGGCTTCCCAGGCCAGGGACACGCCGTGGACGAAGGCACGCATCAGTGTCGCCAGCACGAAGGAGGTGGATGGGCGGCTGTGGTGACTATGAGGGTAGCGGCGGCGGCAACTGAAGAAGAGCGGTGACGTGGCCGACTCGAGCCTGACGCAGCCGGCTCGAGGCAGCCGACGATACTGATGCAGCCGGCTCAACGCAGTTGGGGACGAGGCCGGCGAGGCAGATCGCGGGGCCGCCGTGCAGATGCGACGGAGGCAGGTGGCGATGGAGAGTTCCCAGTCGGATCGGGGCGGCGACGGCCGGCGCAGGGTGACGGCCGCTGCAGGGCGAGGCCGGGTAGATGCACGGACGACGGTCGTGAGGGGCCGCCTGCCGCGTGTGGCCGCCGGGTCAGTGCAGGAGCTGGCCGATTGCACCGGTGTTGGAGTAGAGACGCATGGAGCTTAGATCGGAAAACCAAAAAGAAAAACATCAATCAAGGTGACCGGTGGGAGAGAGAAAAACCCAAAGCAAGGGCTCGAGAAAAAGACTCTCTAGGGAAGCCGGTCAACATGAGCGGCGGACGAACCCTAGGTACGGGCGATGCGCAGGGCGGAAGCGGCGGGCGACGGCTAGAGTTGGATCGGTTAGGCTGATACCATGTTAAAAGGGATAGAGGGATTGGCGGAATATGATGGATGTGTTATTGAACCTCAAGGGCAAGTATATATTGAGTACAAGACTTAGAGGGCAAGAAGCCTCTCCGGGAGATAAGGTAAGAGACAGATTACAAATCCTAAACTACCAAATAAATGTATCCCAAATATATCTCTAACACACGCAATGCTAGATGGAGGTTTGTCCAGCAGATCCGGATGAAAAACTTTGCTCTTGGCTAGTTTCCAAGGCCGGCGATGGCAACGCTCTTCTGTTTCATCCCCTTCTTGAAGGAATTGCCGTGGAGAAGCTCCAGACCACTACCTCCTGGAGAAACCCTAAATCAGTCGATCGGATGACGGCGGCACTAATGTGTCGCTCCCCGCTTGGGGGCGTCATTCTTGGAGGTGTGTGCGTTCTTTGAGGGGGTGTCACTCTTGTGTGGTATCATCATAATGACATAGGAACCTTCAATTCCCATTGCCCAGACCTTACATAATCGTATGTGCGCACTCTTTTAATTCGATCGGGCACCTTTTTATACCATGAGTGTTGTACCAATTGGAGCACCACTTGAAATATAAGTTGATAGAGTTGGCATAAGAGGAAACAACAATTATGAACTAACAATTGTAAGTGAGGCATGAAAGTTATATAATGACACGAGAACCTTGATTTTCCTTTGCCCAAACCTTGCACAACCCTATGCGTGCACTATTTTTTTTGGAGTGAGCACCTTTTACCTTGAACTCCCATCTCTCTTTCTCTCATCCCTTTGTGTGTGTGTGTGTTGGTTAGTTGGACTGATTAGGATTTAATCTAGACGCCAACACTTGATGTGATTAAGGCCGCTTGAAATATACCCCTATAATGACACATAACCTTTATTTGTCATTGCCTAAACCTTTACACAACATGTATGTGCACTCTTTTTATCGAAGTGGGCACCTTTTATACCATGAACTCCTAACCTTTCTCTCTTTCCACGTCAGTATCCCATCTCTCTCTCTCCACCTATGTGTGGGTGTGTGTGTGTATGTGATGGTCCGACTCGGATTTAATCTAGGCGGCAACACTTGATGTGGTTAAGGCCACTTGAAATATAAGTTGATAGAGTTGGCATAAGAGGAACAACAATTATGAACTAATAATTGTAAGTGAAGCATGAAAGCTATATAATGACACGAGAACCTTGATTTTCCATTGCCTAAACCTTGCACAACCCTATGTGTACACTCTTTTTATTGGAGCGGGCACCTTTTATACCTTGAACTCCCATCTCTCTTTCTCTCATCCCTTTGTGTGTGTGTGTGTATGTGTGTGTGTGTCTGTGTGTGTGTGTGTTGGTCTATAGACTGATTAGGATTTAATATAGGCGCCAACACTTGATGTGGTTAAGGCCGCTCGAAATATGCCCCTCGCGGTGATCTAGTATCCTTGAATCTTTATAATGACACGATAACCTTCATTTGCCATTGCCTAAATGAGACACAACATGTATCTGCACTCTTTTTTATTGAAGTGGGCACCTTTTATACCATGAACTCCCGACTTGTCTCTTTCCACGCCAGTATCCCATCTCTCTCTCCACCTGTGTGTGTGTGTCATGGTCCGACTAGGATTTAATCTAGGCGCCATCACTTGATGTGGTTAAGGCCACTTGAAATATAAGTTTATAGAGTTGGCATAAGAGGAAACAACAATTATGAACTAACAAGTGTAAGTGAAACATGAAACCTATATAATGATATGAGAACCTTCATTTTCCATTGCCCAAACCTTACACAATCCTATGTGTGCACTCTTTTTTTATTGGAGCGGGCACCTTTTTCCACCTTGAACTCCCATATCTCTTCCTCTCACCCCTTCGCTGATCCGCAACATGGATCCGCGCCGCCACGCCCGCGGGTCGTCCTCCGTGGCCGCTTCGTCGAGCCGCCGCCACTCAGCCGATCCGCCCGCCGCCGCGCCCCCACGCGTTTTGCGGACTTACCAGACCTCCCTCAGCCGCGCCATGACGAGGACCTACATGGGCGTCCGACAACAGTCATGGGGGACATGGGTGGCTGAAATCACCGTCCGCAAGACCGATACGTGAAAGTGGGTCGATTCCTTCCACACCGCCGAGCTCGCGGCCATGGAATATGACCGGTGGCAGGTCTAGTTCCACGGCTGCGACGCGATGCTCAATTTTCCCATCGGCACGCGGCTGGTCAACCTTGTCCTATCGGAGCCGGGGGTGGTGTCCGCTCGGATGGCGCGGGAAGACCGGGCGGCGAGGGAGCGCCTCGAGGCCGAGGCCGCCACCGAGGCCTACATGGATGACCTCTACTGGCAGTAGCTGGAGCTAGTGGAGGCGAGCGAGCGATCTTCGTCGTCAATGACGGCGAAGTTATCGTCATCTCCGACGACGAGGGTAGCAAGGCGGGCGGCGAGGAGGGCGGCAATGCGGGCGGCAAGGAGGGCGGCGATGACAAGATCGACGTCGAGGAGTGGCGGAGTGTCTTCCCCGGCGATGACGACGACGACACTGGCCCGGACCCAACTCTCACCGAGGGTGAGCTCGCCGGGAAGGATTGGCTCAACCTCCACTTCGGCCGAAAGTAGTTTAAGTTTAGTTTTAGTTTAAATTATGTTTAATGTTTGGTTGCGAGAACTTTATGTGTTGAACTTATATTTAAATGCATCATCTTTCGGTTCAAATTTGATTGAATTTGTGCAAATTTAGTTATACTGCGCTAACTTTAGGGGATCGGCTAGGTGCGGCGAAATTTTAGTGGATTATATATACTCCACTAAGGTATATACTCCGCTAATTTTTAATGGATCGGTTAGACTTTTCCTTATATTTCTTTACGAAGGAAATACATACCAACTTGCACTTTTTTGGGGTTCAATGTAACCAAAATTTTACCCATAACATGTGTACGCAGAATCATAAAATTTTCTAACTCTCTCACTCTACTTTATCATTTTTCAGATGGCACCATCGAGCAACTAAACAGAAAATAGCAGTCATTACCACTAGCATTTACAACGAAAAATGATTTTACTCCATTTGTAGGCCGTGCTTGTGTAATATAGTCAGAAGGGGAAAACGTTCTATATTGAAATGTGCTTTGCTGTCGAATGGCACATGCAAAAAGAAAGAAACGTGCTTTGCAAGGTTGGTTCGCCAGATCAAGCCAAGAAGTAAACCCACGGGTTCGCTATACCTACTACTCCTGTTGATGTGGAAGGCTAAAACGAACGACCCGTGGCCTACGTCCTGGAATCCTGGGATCAGAGATTACCTGACCTATTCTGACAGTGCTAGTACTTTCTATTTCTTTAGCAAATCTTGACTCTTGAGGCGGTCTGTGATCCCACCAGAGTACTATATAACAACTAGCCTCTCATCTCACACTTACAAGTGGGTCCCCAGCTTACCACACAGTCAGAGAGATGTGGTTATTTAACCCAATCCTTCGACGAGTATCTCGTGGACGGAACAGTTTCCTTGGAGACTTGCGGCACGTTCAGTTTTCGTTGCTTCAGTTATAGCTTCAGGTCAGTTTCTCAATCTTTTCTTCAGTTATAGCTTCAGGTTCAATTTCGTTTGCTTCAACATGGGATGAACCTTGCTTTGCAGCTGCTCTCGCCAATGCTCCAGCGTGCGCCCGGCCTTTGGCTCGGTTGCGGACCATGCGAGGTGTAACAATCAAGGCGCTGAAACAAGAGAATAACGAACAGATGTACACTTTTTTCTGTAGCTAAACTGGAGATCCCGCATCATACCTGAGGCTGAGGATATGACACTCAAGGCCTCAACATCTTCACCAGCACTCCAACAGGGACCATGGCGCCTGCAAATACATCTTCAGCCCTAGCAATACTCAACATGGTCGAACTTCCGCTTCCATTGCTTGCACGGCCAGCTCGGAAAACTTCCATTCGAGCAACTAAGGGCTGTAGTACTAGTAGCAGCGAGCAGCAGCAACGATAGGAAGATGTTTCATCAAGGTCTGCAGCCTTGGTTGAAGTAGATGCCTTTTCTTTAGACTAGGAGCAATGAATATCACTAAGAGGACAGCAAGAACACGCCATGAGATGTAAATATGACAAATTCAACGAAGATTGGAAGTGAAATAAATTCAGCGCGTCACGGTTTGCTTCTGTCGCGTAATTCAACAGGTTATACTCCCAAATCAAAATCGAGCCTCTATAGAACGCAACTCTAAATCCAGAATAGGACAAATTGACAAGGAGTAGGAATACATGCCAGTTCATGCACTGGTAGTAGTAACTAGTACCTCGTCTCCGCATGGTCTTCTGTGATGCGCTGCCGTTGAGCGAACAGGCCGCATGCACAAACCAAGCGCGGGGCATACCTGCTCGTCGAGCTCGTGGACCAGTCCAGAACTCATTCTTCAAAAACACGCTTCTTTCTCGTGATAGTGTAACAGAGTATATAGTAGTACAAGACAACAGTAGCCTTTCAAGTTTCAACATCAGTTACCACTTACCACATAGGAAGGGACGCGAACATTTTGACCAATAGTGAAATCGTAAAGAGGAGCAGCCATCCCTGTAATACTGCCTTTTGTCCATACCTCGTTGTATGTACCCCTCCTTTTTTTCGACCGGCCAAGACATGGAAAGCAACCGGCCCTTCAACTGCATCCTGTAAGTGCAAGAGGGTGTAGGTGGTTCAACAGTCAATTAGACCCATGCAATCTTTTGGCGTTTACCTAAGTTGATCCTCGTCAGCACTGGTTTCCGACTGAATCAGAGAAAACGACACACAAATCCATGATGAAAACACGGCTGTAACAGGCCCAGCAAGATTAGGAAAACTAAAAGAAGATTTCAGTTCAAAGATGAATTAATAGTTGGTAATTGTATGATTTTTGGATGATAGATGACTCGCATCACAGATCCGAACAATGTGTTGCCGGTGCTTTGCACCGAATTGCAGTGCCAGGAGCTACTGTAACGACCTCTCATCAATGCCTCTCTGACTCACTAAGTCTAGCCTATAATAACAACAATGTAGTCATGAAAGCATACTTAGCATTGGTAATGGAATGCATGACTTCTGACTCCAGCGTCCTGAAACCAAAGAAACGAAAGGTGCCGAACCATTTGTAGTGCATACAGACAATAGATGTTCATCTTTGCTAAAAATAGATCTGGATGGATGGAACCGTTCAACGCCAAGAAAACAACAAAACATATAGTGTAGGGTTACCCAAACGGTCCATACTCGTGGCCCAATGCTAGAAAGAAGATGCATGCATACTCTGAATATTACTGCCATCGCAGCATATAGGTTGCCATTTTGGTCCGGTGCTCTCTAAAGTTCAGCACGTGGCTTCCCCTTTGGTATATGCGATCTACCATAATTCAATATATAGGTACCTTATCCATATAAAGGTTCGGATCTTGATGCAAATCAAGGGTTCCGATAGCACACTCTGCTGCTAGTGTAGATAGGAAAGCCGTTCTCTCTCTCTCTATATATATATATCACCTCCCTTTAATAGTAGGTATATATATATATATATATATACCTACTATTAAAGGGAGGTGATATTCTTGGTTTCGTCCCCCTTAGATGATTTTAGGTGATTCTGATGTGGTACTAAACTTTTTTGCGTCCAAATCAGCGTGCCGAACGGACAGTGATTGGACCGGCCCAGTAGCAAGCGCGGAACGCAAGGCCCAGCCCACTAGCAAGCGCCTAACACAAAAATAAAACTTAAAAAAGCTCAGCGCTATCACGGAGGTTCGAACACAGGTGCTCCCACTCCAATATGCATGCTACTAACCACCACACTAATGGCTGGTTGCAGCGTCAAACTTATAAGAATGCATTGGCAACAGCATATTCTCGCGGCGCTGTATGCTTGGCTACACAATGAGAATATTACATTTTATTTTGACCGGTCAAAGGTTTGGATGTTGGTTCGCTTCTAGAGCCGAGCAAAATAATCTTCGTGCAGTGCTCCACGTAATCCTTTTTTTTGGCCTTTATGTGAGGTTTGGATGTTGGTTCGCTTCTAGAGCCGAGCAAAATAATCTTCGTGCAGTGCTCCACGTAATCCTTTTTTTGGCCTTTATGTGAGCACTGCTCCACGTAGTCACCAACGAGAAAATTGTTGTCTCTTGGCACAACTAGAATAGCTCTCCTCCCGTTCACTATATATATAAAAAAGAAAAATTAGGCGCAATGTACGTGTAATCTGATCACTTGCTACATACCCAAAATTTAATTTAAAAATGTTCTAATTTTATGTGATTCTGCCTTTTGAAAAATGCCAGTAGTTTTTAAAAATCGTTCATGAATTTTAGAATGTTTATGTAGTTTTAAGAATATTGTTCATGTATCAAAACAATGTTTATATAAGTTGAAATGGTTCACCTTTTTCTCAAAAAAAGTTCATGTAATTCTAAGAAGTGTTCACATGCTTAAAAATATTTTGTAATTAAAAAACATTCATGCACTTTAAAAATTCCATGTGATTTAAAAATTATTTATTATTTCAAAAAGATTGTTGTTGCATTTTGGAAAACAAATATACAGTTTAAAAGTGAATGGGCCTATGAGAGATGGTGTATGCATGCAGTAGGTGCATATTGTAGCTTGGGGAAGGGCGCCCATCACCTCCAGCTCGACGAGATTAGTATATAACTATTAGACATTCACTTACGATGATGTTGTTCAATGGCAGGTGTGCGTGGGTTTAGGTAGTGGCCGACATCATCACCTTGGGATTGGCCACGTTCAGACGCATTGTGACCAATTAGACACCGCGACCATGCATGGTTAGTGAAGGCATGAAAGGGTATAAGTGACAACACGGAGGTGGACTATGTTGATATACATAAGGAGGACCAGTTGAGGGGTCTTAAGTTGTGCTTATTATACAACTATAGAAGCATGTATCTTTTTTTCTCCCGCTGCAACGCACGGGCATGTTTGC
>NC_041384.1:77975395-77988225 GCF_002162155.2 Triticum dicoccoides
ATGATCATAATGCCCTCATGTTCGTATTTTATTTTATCGACACCTCTATCTCTAAACACGTGGACATATTTTTTGATATCGGCTTCCGCTTGAGGACAAGCAAGGTCTAAGCTTGGGGGAGTTGATACGTCCATTTTGCATCATGCTTTTATATCGATATTTATTGTATTATGGTCTGTTATTACACATTATGTCACAATACTTATGCCTTTTCTCTCTCTTATTTTACAAGGTTTACATGAAGAGGGAGAATGCCGACAGCTGGAATTCTGGGCTGGAAAAAGAACAAATATTAGAGACCTATTCTGCACAACTCCAAAAGTCCTGAAACTCCACGAAACTCAGTTTTGGAATATATATATAAAATATTGGGCGAAGAAAGCAGAGAATGCCGGCAACTGGAATTCTGGGCTGGAAAAGGAACAAATATTAGAGACCTATTCTTCACAACTCCAAAAGTCCTGAAACTCCACGAAAGCCAGTTTTGAAATATATAAAAAATATTGGGCGAAGAAAGCACCAGAGGGGGGCCATCCACCGTCCACGAGGGTGGGGGGCGCACCCCTGCCTCGTGGGCCACCTGGCAGGCCCCCCGATGCCCATCTTCTGGTATAAGGTGTCTTTTGCCCTAGAAAAAAAATAGAAGAAAGCTTTCGGGACGAAGCGCCGCCGTCTCGAGGCGGAACCTTGGCGGAACCAATCTAGGGCTCCGGCGAAGCTGTTCTGCCGGGGAAACATCCCTCTGGGAGGGGGAAATCGTCACCATCGTCATCACCATCGATCCTCTCATCGGGAGGGGGTCAGTCTCATCAACATCTTCACCAACACCATCTCCTCATAAACCCTAGTTCATCTCTTGTTTCCTATCTTTGTCTCAAAACCTCAAATTGGTACCTGTGGGTTGCTAGTAGTGTTGATTACTCCTTGTAGTTGATGCTAGTTGGTTTATTCGGTGAAAGATTATATGTTCAGATCCTTTATGCATATTAATACCCCTCTGATTATGAACATGAATATGATTTGCAAATAGTTACGTCTGTTTCTGAGGACATGGGAGACGTCTTGTTATAAGTAGTCATGTGAATTTGGTATTCGTTCGATATTTTGATGAGATGTATGTTGTCTTTCCTCTAGTGGTGTTATGTGAACGTCCACTACATTACACTTCACCATTGTTTGGGCCTAAGGGAAGGCATTGGGAAGTAATAAGTAGATGATGGGTTGCTAGAGTGACAGAAGCTTAAACCCTAGTTTATGTGTTGCTTCGTAAGGGGCTGATTTGGATCCATATGTTTCATGCTATGGTTAGATTTACCTTAATTATTCTTTCGTAGTTGTGGATGCTTGCGAGGGGGGTTAATCATAAGTGGGATGCTTGTCCAAGGAAGGGCAGTACCCAAGCACCGGTCTGTTGGGGAACGTAGCAGAAATTCAAAATTTTCCTACGAATCACCAAGATCTATCTATGGAGAAACCAGCAACGAGGGGAAGGAGAGTGCATCTACATACCCTTGTAGATCGCTAAGCGGAAGCGTTCAAGAGAATGGGGTTGAAGGAGTCGTACTCATCGTGATTCAAATCATCGGAGATCTTAGTGCCGAACGGACGGCACCTCCGCGTTCAACACACGTACAGCCCGGTGACGTCTCCCACGCCTTGATCCAGCAAGGAGAGAGGGAGAGGTTGAGGAAGACTCCATCCAACAGCAGCACAACGGCGTGGTGGTGGTGAAGGAGCGTGGCAATCCAGCAGGGCTTCGCCAAGCACCATGGGAGAGGAGGAGGAGGAGAGGCAGGGCTGCACCAAGAGGGAGAAGTTCTCATGTGTTTAGCAGCCCCAAACCTCAACTATATATAGGGGGAAGGGGGGGGCTGCGCCCCCTTTAGGGTTTCCCACCCCAAGGGGTGCGGCCAAGGGGGGAGGAGTGCCTCCCAAGTCAAGTGGAGGCCTCCCCCTTTAGGGTTTCCCCCTTCCCATGCGCATGGGCCTTGGGGGGCTGGTTCCCTTGGCCCATAAAGGCTAGGGAGCCCCCTTACAGCCCATGCTACTATATTGGACGTGGTGGAACAATTTCCGGACCTCCGTACCCCTCCGGAATCCTCCGGAACCTTCTGGAAGCTTCCCGGTACAATACCGAAAAAACCCGAACTTTTTCCGGAACCCGAACAACAACTTTCCATATATAAATCTTTACCTCCGGACCATTCCGGAACTCCTCGTGACGCCCGGGATCTCATCCGGGACTCCAAACAACATTCGGTAACCACATACAAACTTCCTTTATAACCCTAGCGTCATCGAACCTTAAGTGTGTAGACCCTACGGGTTCGGGAGACATGCAGACATGACCGAGACGTTCTCCGGTCAATAACCAACAGCGGGATCTGGATACCCATGTTGGCTCCCACATGTTCCACGATGATATCATCGGATGAACCACGATGTCAAGGACTCAATCGATCCCGTATACAATTCTCTTTGTCTAGCGGTATTTTACTTGCCCGAGATTCGATCGTCGATATACCGATACCTTGTTCAATCTCGTTACCGGCAAGTCTCTTTACTCGTTCCGTAACACATCATCCCGTGATCAACCCCTTGGTCACATTGTGCACATTCTGATGATGTCCTACCGAGTGGGCCCAGAGATACCTCTCCATTTACACGGAGTGACAAATCCCAGTCTCGATTCGTGCCAACCCAACAGACACTTTCGGAGATACCTGTAATGCACCTTTATAGCCACCCAGTTACGTTGTGACGTTTGGTACACCCAAAGCATTCCTACGGTATCCGGGAGTTGCACAATCTCATGGTCTAAGGAAAAGATACTTGACATTAGAAAAGCTTTAGCATACGAACTACACGATCTTTGTGCTAGGCTTGTGATTGGGTCTTGTCCATCACATCATTCTCCTAATGATGTGATCCCGTTATCAACGACATCCAATGTCCATAGCCAGGAAACCATGACTATCTGTTGATCACAACGAGCTAGTCAACTAGAGGCTCACTAGGGACATATTGTGGTCTATGTATTCACACGTGTATTACGATTTCCGGATAATACAGTTATAGCATGAATAAAAGACTATTATCATGAACAAAGAAATATAATAATAACACTTTTATTATTGCCTCTAGGGCATATTTCCAACAGTCTCCCACTTGCACTAGAGTCAATAATCTAGTTCACATCACCATGTGATTAACACTGACAGGTCACATCACCATGTGACCAACATCCAAAGAGTCTTGGGTTTGATCATGTTGCTTGTGAGAGAGGTTTTTAGTCAATGGGTCTGAAGCTTTCAGATCCGTGTGTGCTTTACAAATCTTTATGTCATCTCCTAGATGCAGCTACCATGCTCTATTTGGAGCTATTCCAAATAACTGTTCTACTTGGAGCTATACTAAATTGTTGCTCCATTATACGTATCCGGTATCTCTACTCAGAGCTATCCGGATAGGTGCTAAGCTTGCATCGTCGTAACTCTTTACGTCGAACTCTTTATCACCTCCATAACCGAGAAAATTCCTTAGTCCACTAGTTACTAAGGATAACTTTGACCGCTGTACTATGATCCATTCTTGGATCACTCTTGTACCCCTTGACTGACTCATGGCAAGGCACACTTCAGGTGCGGTACACAGCATAGCATACTGTAGAGCCTATGCCTTAAGCATAGGGGACGACCTTCGTCCTTTCTCTCTATTCTGCCGTGGTCGAGCTTTAAGTCTTAACTTCATACCTTACAACTCAGGCAAGAACTCCTTTTTTGACTGATCCATCTTGAACACCTTCAAGATCATGTCAAGGTATGTGCTCATTTGAAAAGTACCATTAAGCATTTTTGATCTATCCTCATAGGTCTTGATGCTCAATGTTTAAGTAGCTTAATCCAGGTTTTCTATTGAAAAACACCTTTCAAATAACCCTATATGCTTTCCAGAAATTCTACATCATTTCTGATCAACAATATGTCAACAACAGAAATTCTATAGTGCTCCCACTCACTTCTTTGGAAATACAAGTTTCTCATAAACTTTGTACAAACCCAAAATCTTTGATCATCTCATCAAAGTGTACATTCCAACTCCGAGATGCTTACTCCAGTCCTTAGAAGGATCGTTGGAGCTAGCATACCTTTTAGCATCCTTAGAATCGACAAAACCTTTCTGATTGTATCACATACATCCTTTCCTTACGAAAACTGGTAAGGAAACTCGTTTTGACATCCGTCTGCCAGATTTCATAAATGCAGCTAATGCTAACATGATTCCGACGGACTTAAGCATCGCTACGGATGAGAAAATCTCATCGTAGTCAATTCTTTGAACTTGTGAAAAACTCTTCGCCACAAGTCAAGTTTCATAGATGGTGACATTACCATCCACGTCCGTCTTCTTCTTAAAAATCCATTTATCTCAATGGCTTGCCGATCATCGGGCAAGTCCACCAAAGTCCATGCTTTGTTCTGATACATGGATCCTATCTCGGATTTCATGGTTTCTAACCATTTGTTGGAATATGGGCCCACCATCGCTTCTCCATAGCTCGTAGGTTCATTGTTGTCTAGCAACATGACCTTCAAGACAGGATCACCGTACCACTCTGAAGTAGTACGCATCCTTGTCACCCTACGAGGTACGGCACTGACTTGATCCGAAACTTCATGATCACTATCACAAGCTTCTACTTCAATTGGTGTAGGTACCACAGGAACAACTTCCTGTGCCCTGCTACACACTAGTTGAAGTGATGGTTCAATAACCATATCAAGTCTCCACCATCCTCCCACTCAATTCTTTCGAGAGAAACTTTTCCTCGTGAAAGGACCCGATTCAAGAAACAATCCATATTGCTTTCGGATCTGAATTAGGAGGTATACCCAACTGTTTTGGGTGTCCTATGAAGATGCATTTTATCCGCTTTGGGTTCGAGCTTATCAACCTGAAACTTTTTCACATAAGCATCGCGGCCCCAAACTTTTAAGAAACGACAACTTAGGTTTCTCCAAACGGTGTCGTCTCAACGAAATTATGTGGTGCCCTATTTAAAGTGAATGTGGTTGTCTCTAATGCCTAACCCATGAACAATAGTGGTAATTCGATAAGAGACATCATGGTACGCACCATATCCAATAGGGTGCAACTATGATGTTCGGACACACCATCACACTATGGTGTTCCAGGCGGTATTAATTGCGAAACAATTTCCATAATGTCTTAATTGTGTGCCAAAACTCGTAACTCAGATATTCATCTCTATGATCATATCATAGACATTTTATCCTCTTGTCACAATGATCTTCTACTTCACTCTGAAATTACTTGAACCATTCAATAATTCAGACTTGTGTTTCATCAAGTAAATATTCTCAACATCTACTCGAATCATCTGTGAAGTAAGAACATAACGATATTCACTGCATGCCTCAGCACTCATTGGACTGCACACATCAAAATGTGTTACTTCCAACAAGTTGCTATCTTGTTCCATCTTACTGGAAACGAGGCTTTTCAGTCATCTTGCCCATGTGGTATGATTTGCATATCTCAAGTGATTCAAAAACAAGTGAGTCCAAACGATCCATCTGCATGGAGTTTCTTCATGCGTATACACCAATAGACATGGTTCGCATGTCTCAGACTTTTCAAAAACGAGTGAGTCCAAAGATCCATCAACATGGAGCTTCTTCATGCGTTTTATACCATTATGACTTACATGGCAGTGCCACAAGTAAGTGGTACTATCATTACTATCTTATATCTTTTGGCATGAAAATGTGTATCACTACGATCGAGATTCAATAAACCATTCCTTTAGGTGCAAGACCATTGAAGGTATTATTCAAATAAATAGAGTAACCATTATTCTCCTTAAATGAATAACCGTATTGCGATAGACATAATCCAATCATGTCTATGCTCAACGCAAACACCAAATGACAATAATTCAGGTTTAATAATAATCTTGATGGTAGAGGGAGCGTGCGATGTTTGATCATATCAACATTGGAAACACTTCCAACACATATCGTCAGCTCACCTTTAGCTAGTCTCCGTTTATTCCGTAGCTTTTATTTCGAGTTACTAACACTTAGCAACCGAACCGGTATCTAATACCCTGGTGCTACTAGGAGTACTAGTAAAGTACACATTAACATAATGTATATCCAATATACTTCTATCGACCTTGCCATCCTTCTTATCTACCAAGTATCTAGGGTAATTCTGCTCCAGTGGTTGTTCCCCTTATCACAGAAGCACTTAGTCTCGGGTTTGGGTTCAACCTCGGGTTCTTCACTGGTGCAGCAGCTGATTTGCCGTTTCATGAAGTATCCCTTCTTGCCCTTGCCCTTCTTGAAACTAGTGGTTTCACCAACCATCAACAATTGATGCTCCTTCTTGATTTCTACTTTTGTGGTGTCAAACATCACGAATATCTCAAGGATCATCATATCTATCCCTGATTTGTTATAGTTCATCACAAAGCTCTAGCAGCTTGGTGGTAATGACTTTGGAGAAACATCACTATCTCATCTGGAAGATCAACTCCCACTCGATTCAAGTGATTTTTGCACTTCAGACAATCTGAGCACTAGCCCAACGATTGAGCTTTTCTCCCTTAGTTTGCAGGCTAAGAAAATCATCGGAGGTCTTATACCTCTTGACGTGGGCACGAGCCTGAAATCCCAATTTCAGCCCTCGAAACATCTCATATGTTCCGCGATGTTTCGAAAGCGTCTTTAGTGCCTCAACTCTAAACCGTTTAACTGAACTATCACGTAGTTATCAAAACGTGTATGTCCGATGTTCGCAACATCCACAACCGACGTTTGGGGTTCAGCACACTGAGCAGTGCATTAAGGACATAAGCTTTCTACTGTCCGCATAATTTCTACTTTCAACTTTCAACTATAATTTTCTCTAGGAACATATCTAAACAGTAGAACTATAGCGCGAGCTACGACATAATTTGCAAAAGGTCTTTTGACTATGTTCAGGATAATTAAGTTCATCTTATGAACTCCCACTCAAATAGACATCCCTCTGGTCATCTAAGTGATTACATGATCCGAGTCAACTAGGCCGTGTCCGATCATCACGTGAGACGGACTAGTCATCATCGGTGAACATCTTCATGTTGATCGTATCTACTATACGACTCATGCTCGACCTTTCGGTCTCTGTGTTCCGAGGCCATGTCTGTACATGCTAGGCTCGTCAAGTTAACCCTAAGTGTTTTCGCTGTGTAAAACTGTCTTACACCCGTTGTATGTGAACGTAAGAATCCATCACACCCGATCATCACGTGGTGCTTAGAAGCGACGAACTGTAGCAACGGTGCACAGTTAGGGGAGAACACTTCTTGAAATTTTGTAAGGGATCATCTTATTTACTACCGTCGTCCTAAGTAAACAAGATGCATAATCATAATAAACATCACATGCAATTATATAGTTGTGACATGATATGGCCAATATCATATAGCTCCATTGATCTCCATCTTCAGGGCTCCATGATCATCTTGTCACCGGCTTGACACCATGATCTCCATCATCATGATCTCCATCATCGTGTCTTCATGAAGTTGTCACGCCAACGACTACTTCCACTTCTATGGCTAATGCATTTAGCAATAAAGTAAAGTAAGTTACATGGCGTTGTTCAATGACACGCAGGTCATACAATAAATTAAGACAACTCCTATGGCTCCTGCCGGTTGTCATACTCATCGACATGCAAGTCGTGAATCCTATTACAAGAACATGATCAATCTCATACATCACATATCATTCATCACATTCTTCTTGGCCATATCACATCACATAGCATACCCTGCAAAAACAAGTTAGACGTCCTCTAATTGTTGTTTGCATGTGTTTACGTGGCTGCTATGGGTTTCTAGTAAGAACGTTTCTTACCTACGCAAAACCACAACGTGATATGCCAATTGCTATTTACCCTTCATAAGGACCCTTTTCATCGAATCCGTTCCGACTAAAGTGGGAGAGACTGGCACCCGCTAGCCACCTTATGCACCAAGTGCATGTCAATCGATGGAACCTGTCTCACGTAAGAGTACGTGTAAGGTCGGTCCGGGCCGCTTCATCTCACAATACCGTCGAAACAAGATTGGACTAGTAACGGTAAGCATATTGAACAAAATCAACGCCCACAACTACTTTGTGTTCTACTCGTGCAAAGAATCTACGCAATAGACCTAGCTCATGATGCCACTGTTGGGGAACGTAGCAGAAATTGAAAATTTTCCTACGAATCACCAAGATCCATCTATGGAGAAACCAGCAACGAGGGGAAGGAGAGTGCATCTACATACCCTTGTAGATCGCTAAGCGGAAGCGTTCAAGAGAATGGGGTTGAAGGAGTCGTACTCGTCGTGATTCAAATCATCGGAGATCTTAGTGCCGAACGGACGGCACCTCCGCGTTCAACACACGTACAGCCCGGTGACGTCTCCCACGCCTTGATCCAGCAAGGAGAGAGGGAGAGGTTGAGGAAGACTCCATCCAACAGCAGCACAACGGCGTGGTGGTGGTGGAGGAGCGTGGCAATCCAGCAGGGCTTCGCCAAGCACCGTGGGAGAGGAGGAGGAGGAGAGGCAGGGCTGCACCAAGAGGGAGAAGTTCTCATGTGTTTAGCAGCCCCAAACCTCAACTATATATAGGGGGAAGGGGGGGGGCTGCACCCCCTTTAGGGTTTCCCACCCCAAGGGGTGCGGCCAAGGGGGGAGGAGTGCCTCCCAAGTCAAGTGGAGGCCTCCCCCTTTAGGGTTTCCCCCTTCCCATGCGCATGGGCCTTGGGGGGCTGGTTCCCTTGGCCCATAAAGGCTAGGGCGCCCCCTTACAGCCCATGCTACTGTATTGGACGTGGTGGAACAATTTCCGGACCTCCAGACCCCTCCGGAATCCTCCGGAACCTTCTGGAAGCTTCCCGGTACAATACCGAAAAAACCTGAACTTTTTCCGGAACCCGAACAACAACTTTCCATATATAAATCTTTACCTCCGGACCATTCCGGAACTCCTCGTGACGTCCGGGATCTCATCCGTGACTCCGAACAACATTCGGTAACCACATACAAACTTCCTTTATAACCCTAGCGTCATCGAACCTTAAGTGTGTAGACCCTACGGGTTCGGGAGACATGCAGACATGACCGAGACGTTCTCCGGTCAATAACCAACAGCGGGATCTGGATACCCATGTTGTCTCCCACATGTTCCACGATGATCTCATCGGATGAACCACGATGTCAAGGACTCAATCGATCCCGTATACAATTCCCTTTGTCTAGCGGTATTTTACTTGCCCGAGATTCGATCGTCGGTATACCGATACCTTGTTCAATCTCGTTACCGGCAAGTCTCTTTACTCGTTCCGTAACACATCATCCCGTGATCACCCCCTTGGTCACATTGTGCACATTCTGATGATGTCCTACCGAGTGGGCCCAGAGATACCTCTCCGTTTACACGGGGTGAGAAATCCCAGTCTCGATTCGTGCCAACCCAACAGACACTTTCGGAGATACCTGTAATGCACCTTTATAGCCACCCAGTTACGTTGTGACGTTTGGTACACCCAAAGCATTCCTACGGTATCCGGGAGTTGCACAATCTCATGGTCTAAGGAAAAGATACTTGACATTAGAAAAGCTTTAGCATACGAACTACACGATCTTTGTGCTAGGCTTGTGATTGGGTCTTGTCCATCACATCATTCTCCTAATGATGTGATCCCGTTATCAACGACATCCAATGTCCATAGCCAGGAAACCATGACTATCTGTTGATCACAACGAGCTAGTCAACTAGAGGCTCACTAGGGACATATTGTGGTCTATGTATTCACACGTGTATTACGATTTCCGGATAATACAGTTATAGCATGAATAAAAGACTATTATCATGAACAAAGAAATATAATAATAACACTTTTATTATTGCCTCTAGGGCATATTTCCAACACGGTCCACCCATATATCAAATTACCAAAGTAGCGAACGCGAATCATATGAGCATGATGAAAACTAGCTTGATAATTCCCATTTGTCCTCGGGAGCGCTTTCCTTTATATAAGGGTTTGTCCAGGATTGTCCTTTGCTACAAAAAGGATTGGGCAACCTTGCAGCACCTTGTTTACTTTTGTTTCAGTGCTTGTAGAGAATATCTTACTGAAAACTGTTTGTCATTTTCTTCTGCTCCTCGTTGGGTTCGACACTCTTACTTATCGAAAGGACTACGATAGATCCCCTATACTTGTGGGTCATCAGTAGACAACACCTTTGATACCTTGTCATTGCACAAGCAAACAACATAAAACCAGAACTAGAGATGGTGAAAACAAAGGAGAAGAAGAGCATGCATTGGGAGATAAAAATAGAAGGAGCTAATTAGTTGTTCTTCTGGTCTTCTCCTCAACTATGGAAGTAAGAGAATATCTCATAGAGCATGGCACCGGGAACATGGTGCGGTTTATGAAGAGTATGAATGAGAGATCTAGAGCGGAGGCATAGTGCGAATAAGGCCGCCCTTGAAGGTTCAAATTCAACCTTGACTACATGTCAAGCAGTTATTTAGTGAACACTTAAAATGGGCACACAATTGCAAAGCAAATTTATTTTAGAGAAAAATGCCAAATAAAATGGTGGTTAAGGAGTTAATTGTGTAGGATTCTTCCACAAAACTAAGATAAAGTCCCATGTATCTATCTCACGACGAAACAATGAATGGAAAACCCTAAAGTTTGATCGAGTTTACGTACCACTCATATGTATAAATCTTTTAAATTTTGTCCTTTGTATTCAAGGTGTACACCCTCACAACCTCCACCTGCATGAAGCGCAAATTCACCCGCACCATGTGAGACAATGTTTGCTTCTTGTCTCTGCCACAGGGTGAAGTGCATTAGAGAGATATAGAGATGGGGGGGGAGGGAATGGCGAGAAAGGAATAAATGAAGCGACAACAAGTTGGGCACACACATTGTCTACGAGGAGTATGGATCGTGATGTCGGTGACTACATGTCAAGGATGAGATATAAGCTAGCTAGGAATTGGAGGGAGAATTTGGGTGCATATGTGAATAAAATGTGGAATGGGCTAAAACGGAATAATTAGAAATGCTTTGCATATTATCCATAGAAAATATCTATGTGCCCATGTTAGTGCCTACGTATCATCTTTTCATCGTGTAGACTAATTTGGACTAAACTACTAGCTACTTCGAAGCTATGGTCCTCCGATGTTGCTATCGCAAGCTGATGTATCAAAGTGTACATCGGTGCCAAAATCATGCACTGTGGTATGCTTTACTTTAATTTATTTCACCCTCTTCATAGCTAGGCGCCAACAATTTTGTCCGTCAAAGATAGTGATGAAAACAAAAAACATGGCAACTTATTTGTATAATTCCTTCTCGAGTGTGATATCGGAGAAGTGTTTGTTTATTGTTCTTTCTTTAACATCAGTGCTTATTTCATAACACATAAGCTTACTTAGGTACTTCTACCATAGAAACAAGCACCGTTGCTTGAGAGAAAAGGTTTATTTTTACAAGCTCCTCTCTAGGCATCTTTGCGTTGTATATGGTCTTAGTACTTTTTGTTGTTGATAGCAATATTTATCAATAATGCTAATGCTACTATTCTCCCGTTGCTCAACCAACATATTTCACGTCTGCCAGACTTCCTTTACCTCTATATGCCACGCGAGCAATTGCAAGGTAAAGCATCGTATAAGTTTCTACATGTTGTGTTTGGTTGAGATGCAGCAAACTACCTGAAAACACGTGTTTATATGATTTGTTTTGAAAAAATGTGGCCATAAGGTTATAATCGTCTCCATTAGTATTTCAGTAATATTTGGTTGCATATTTGAATTAAAAATAAGAATACATATGATTATCATATTTGATTGTTTTGTAGTTGTAAATTTTTTATTAAATACAAATAGCATAATAGAATGATAACTATTTCCACTTATTATGGTTGCACTTTAAGGTGAATACTTTTCACATATTTTCATGCATGGTTACATGTTGATGTACATGTTTTCATGTTAAGATAAGTAGATTAGGAGGTTCATCTTAGAATATACTCCCTCCATATTTGTATACAAGGTCACTTTTATATTTTTATGTTTAGCTATTAATTCCATCAATAAAATGTGAGTTGTATGTCACTGAATGCACATTTCAAAAAACTTTTTGATGATATACTCCCCCCTTCCTGAAATACTTGTTGTCAAAATGAATAAACAGGGATGCATCTAGACGTATTTTAGTTTTACATACATTTTTTTATCCATTTTTATGACAAGTATTTTCGGACGGAGGGAGTATATTTTATGACATATAACCTACTCCATTCATTCGGAATTACTTTCTTAGATTCACAGATATATCTAGACACGTTTTTAATTGATCAAAATTATAAGTTAAAGTTTCACACGAAAATGAAATGACCTTGTATAACAAAATGAAGGAGTATGATTTTGTGCGATATTTTCTCTTGGCATCCTTCTCAGCATCGTTCACCAAAACAATTTAGGTGCCTTTCGGCAGGATATTTGGATCACTTGCGTGCGTGAATCGACCAGTGGTGGTGTTGTCATCGCTGACTTTCCTCGACTCTCCTGTCCAATCCTTTTGCCCCCCTTCTCTACATAGCCCCCCTCCATCCCCGACCCTCCCTTCCATCGCCCAGGCCGACCTAAAGCCGTCCATTCCGTCGTCTCCATGCTCTAGGACAACGAGCACGCGGAGCCCACGTCTCCACCCCCACCGCCGGCCGCATCTCA
>NC_041384.1:77988710-78007426 GCF_002162155.2 Triticum dicoccoides
CTAGAGCTCTCGATTCGACCTAGATAGGCGCTTGTTCTCTTGTCAAATTCGCCTGCTGGTGTGCGCGGGAAGGCGGGGGCACGAGCAGTTGGGTCGGAGGAGGGACGATTTGAGCCGAGCACGCGGGAGCGAGAGCGCCGCGAGCGAATTCCGTGTCGTAGATTCATTTCCGATGTTCGCGAAAATTTGGGTTGGCGTCGTTATGTATCGGTTGCTAGCTGTTGTGGCGGTGTACTCACATGGTGGTGTGGCTTTCGCAGAGAATTTCGAGGATGTCGACTCCTTCAAGGAAGAGGCTGATGAGGGACTTCAAGCGGCTGATGCAGGACCCTCCTGCGGGCATAAGCGGGGCGCCGCAGGACAACAACATAATGCTTTGGAATGCTGTGATTTTTGGGTATGAATGATGCTAGGGTTACATGGTCGCGCCGGCCCTTTCTTTTCCACTTCAATGTTTTTGGGTCATGGTGTGCTCATGCATTTGCTCGTGTTGATTTGCAGCCCTGACGATAGCCCGTGGGATGGAGGTTAGTTGATCTAAGTGTAGTTGCTAGCTCTTTGAATGATGTCCTAGAATTTCCTTGCTGGACCCCCTTGGTTTTGGTTGTTCTTGAACTGTTGAAATCTATCGTTTCTACCTGCAGTTGAGGTCTCATGTGTGTAAGCATTTAATATCATTTACATATGCTGCTGCCATTGGTGACGGAAGATTAATACCAAACATACTAATGTTAATCAAGTGCTATGGAATACCATAATCTACTAGTATAGGTGTCTGGCAGAACAAAATATGGCCATGTAAACTTGTCACCTCAGTCAAATACATAGTACCTCACAAGCAAACACAGTGGTAAATCACAAATTGGAATTAACATGGACAGGAGAAATATCCCTCATTCCATATTCAAGTATGTAAAGTACCTGTTGATACCAATGATATAAACCGAGATAAATAAATAAAAATATCACCACCATTTCGAAATTGGTGCAATTATTAATGTTGGTGTCACTGTCGAGAGCAAAGGTTTAAATCAGAATTTTGCGCCAAGGGAATGATCGTCTCTGGGTGGGGGATGGTGGTGGCGCGTGTGATTAAGGTGTGTGGTGGCGTTGGCCCCAAACATAGCTGCATGATCGTATCTGGTTCTGGTGAATTTAATGTGGGCTGGCCAACGGACGATGCAGACGAATGAGGTTGTATATGGCACAATTTGGCTTTGCCTGGACATGCTAGGTGCCATGGCCACCAAAGATTAGCAATGTGTTTGCGATTCCAATCTGCATATCTCCTGTCGTAATATTGGGAGTTCGACATATGGAATGATGTGGCGAATCAGGGGTGTGGTACAACATCGAAATGGGGATGCGCCGTTATGTGCCAACCAACCTCATGATGGATTCCCTGATGTTGTATTTTGTCGTTGCCACTGCTGTCCATGCACTCCTTTCCTGAGGCCGTTGGAATAGTGTCTGTCTACTGTATTAGAAAAATAATAAATATACAACATTATTCATGTAAGGCAGTGTGGAATATAAAATGACACAAATGACCATAACCTGTTTTCTTCAGAATAAATGCCATGTACTTAACTACTTAGACATGTAGTTATCAGAGTGCTGAGCAGAGAAAAAAGAGGTACTTTGATAGGTTTTCTCATAAGTTATTAAGCTTATAATATAAGTAGGCTTTGTTACGAAGTTGAAGTTGAGTTCCAAATTTAGCATGTTGTGTTGGTGAAAGGTACTCCCTCCGTCCCAAAATGTAAGACCATTTTTGACACTAAAAATGGTCTTACATTTTGGGACGGAGGGAGTACCTATATAGAATAGAAGAGTTATGGCTAGCTAAGGCAAATAGCTGAGCTATTTGAAGCTATAGCGGTTATCACTACTATAGTGGAACATTGGCATATCGCTTAACGACTAGGGTCCAAAACAATCTGTAGTCCAGATAGCTATTTAGAACCTTCCTCAACAGAACGACAATACAAAATTTGAGAACAGAGTCTAGGTCAACTCAGTGCAGTAACTAACATCACATGCACTATTTGTATGGCAAATAGGTTGCTTATATAGCATGGTTTATAAAGCGGTAAAGCGACCTAAAGCGAGCACCACCCGCTCTAACGCTTAAGCGACGCCTAAGCGCCTAAAGCGGGCAAATATCTAAGGCGCTGCCAGGGCGCCTTGTCGCTTAAGCGACACTTAAGCGTCTGAAGCGGGACGCTTTATAAATATGGTATCCCTGTTATTTTAGTTCTGATTCCATATTTTGATTTCTTCCTTCCATTTTGTGCTGAGCTGTATCCCATTTTCAGGCACGTTTAAGCTGACTCTCCAGTTTAATGAAGAATATCCTAATAAGCCACCAACAGTTCGGTTTATTTCTCGGATGTTTCACCCTAACAGTAAGTTGTTTCACACTTTCACCTCATCTTTAAATACTTGTGTGCACAGGAAATAGTTAGATACTCCCTCTGTAAAGAAATATAAGAGCGTTTAGATCACTACTAGATCACTACTTTAGTGATCTAAATGCTCTTATATTTCTTTACGGAGGGAATACATAGATAAAATTAAGCCGTCATGCATTTCTAATCGAAAGATTGATCTGTCACGTATTTCTAACTGAAAGATTGATCTGTCACATACTACCAAGTGTATCTAATTTTTAAATCTGTGCATATTTTTATATATGGAGCCTACTTACTTTGTTTGCCCTTAGTTCTCTTGTTCCTTCTGTTTCAGAGACTTCCAACAATTAACTACCGTCCTTTGTATTTTGTTACCTGCTTTATAGATGTACACTTGTCGGTTGTGCTGTGAAGGCTTGATATTGATTTTATGCCGTGAATACATATTTGCTGATTACCTTGAGCAAGCATGCTGCAGCCTTTACAGCATACTTTGAGTGCATGCATCGCTTATGCTGATGAAACTTTTGCTTTCTTTTTACTCTGCTGATAGAAAGCCAAAAACAACTATACAAGTCTTGTACTCTCCACTTCTATTTGTCATCGTGACCTTTTTCTTGTGGCCTGCAGTTTATGCTGATGGAAGCATATGCTTAGATATTCTACAGAATCAGTGGAGCCCAATATATGATGTAGCTGCTATACTTACATCTATCCAGGTACAAGAAATAAGCAGCTCAGATTATTTATAGTTTTATGCACCAACGTTTTGCAATGCCAGCTCATTACTTAATTACTAGAGCATATATTTTAAAATTCAACTTTGGAATCTATTCAAGTCTTGACTCGTGCATGACATATTTGGGTAGCTCTGCAGTGCTACGTATATTTTCAACACACTTGCTCCAATTGTTTGAGCATGTGGGGGATCAATTAAATTAGTGCATCTTCATTTTTTGGCAACTTTAATTAGCCAATCCACGCCCTGCTGCCTGTATCTTGTAGTAAATGCCTGGGATTCTGCCACCCACAGGCTAATTGCACCTCGGACGTTAGATGCAAAGCTTGTTACAATTATGGACACATGACCCTATCCTTTCTAATAATTGTACCTCGGATTACCTTGAGCAAGCATGCTGCCGCCGCTCACCCATTAGCTTGCCCTGCTGCTCACCCATTAGCTTGCCCTGCCGCTCACACTCTTGCTGCAGACAGAGAAGAAAGGAGCGGGCAGGGTGAGAGGTGAGAGGAAATCCCTGGGAGAGAAAGAGGAGATAAGGCACTGACCTAGCGCCGTCGCTTGCTAAGTGATACACTCTACTGTAGCTCTGTGCGCGGCCACCAAAGCCGCAGCAGGGATTAGCGAGAGGGACGGGATCGGTGTGGCTGGGTTATTACATGAGATAAAGGCGGTGATAGGAGAAAAACATTTCAAGAGGATGAGGGAATTGCAACTTCACGAGCTGGTTTCTCTCATCTGGCATTTTTTCACGGCTATCGTCAACCAACATATGGAGAGTATTCCCCAAATGGGGTTGCCCTTATCCCTCTGCTATCTTTCCTTCTAAACTAGTGGTATCGCACCAAAAAGTGGCTATACCTGTCCCTTGCATGGATAGCCACCAAACCAAAAAACACCACCTAAAATCTTGCCTAATCGCCTTGAAGGTTATTCTCGACCTTGGCCACAGGAATCAATACAGATTCATCAAAGGCCATACAATTCAGGACTATAATGCTTGGAGTTCCAAATTTCTTCAGCAGCGCCATCAGTCTAAAAGGGAGATTGAGGTGCTCAAACTAGACTTGAAAAAGCCTTGACACGTTGGTGCACTGCATAATTATTACTACTAGCTAATTGCCCATGCATTGCAACGGAGCATACATATTATAGTGATCCTCCTGTCCAAAGCTCGGTGATAATTTCCATAATTAGTGTGATACCCCGTCCAAAGAATGATATCTCCACTAGTAACGTAATCCTTCCGTCCAAAGAATGCTACTCTTCATAATTAACGCGATCCTCCCGTCAAACGCTCGATGATACTTTCCATAATTAATGTGATCCTCATGTCCAAAGAATGTTACTCTCTATAATTAATGTGACATAACCAAACGAAACCACGACGTACCATCATGACGGCAGACTCCCCTTTAATAGTAGAGATACTTGAGGCCTATGGATTTGATAGCCACTGGATTAGATGGATCAAGTCCCTCAGTTTACTTCTGCTATCTTGCTCATTCAACATATTAATGGCCTACAGGTTGATTTCTCTCTATAGCCTATGCAAGTTTTAAAGTGTGAGTGATATTACACAGAAACCGTGTTGTGTTTCCAGTCACTCTGCATGTCTCTGTTGGAGGCAATGGTGTTGGTTGTGCTTGGGCTGAACTAACCTGAGCTTTTGTGCCATTTGCAGTCGCTGCTGTGTGATCCTAACCCGAATTCGCCTGCTAACTCAGAAGCTGCCCGCATGTTCAGTGAGAACAAGCGAGAGTACAACCGCAAAGTGCGGGAGATTGTTGAGCAGAGCTGGACGGCAGACTAATAAGTTGAGCTCACCATGTGTTATCATGCGGTTTCTGTACCAAAATGTTTGTAACTAAAATGACTGAACTCTGTCGTTACCACCTGAAACAGCAACTTGCTTTGTTGCATCATTTGGCTGGACGGTTGGAGATTGCTCTGTCATGGCCTGTGCCTACACTGTCTGTATCTGGAACGCAAACATTTTGTAACGTCTTGTGTGAGTTTGTAATGTTGTATCATATCACATTGATTCTGAACTCCGGCGCAAATCTTCACCCACTATAGTTGAATGGTGTAGAAGTTCTAAAAGAATCATGAAAACAACGAAGTGGCTAAATATCATGAGCAATATATTATATATGAACATCAAAATTTCTGTTAGTGTAGTTATTCCGTAATAAGTTGAACACTAATTTCCATGTGGCTATAGTTGGTTGAGTTGAAACAAGGATGAACAAGAAATTTGTTTAGTCGTCTGAGCTTCTTTGGAATACACATTCATCTTTTTATATAATATCCTGAAGTTATTTTCTAATATATACAATTCTTGTACAATGCCCGTAACAAAGAGTCACATATGCATTGACCAACACCACTGGCAATGAGTTTGGAAGAGTTGCTGCGTGAAAGTCGGCAGAAGTACTTGAAAATAATCATGTTAGATGATCATGCCTGGTGATGTCAACCCTCCTCATTGCTCCGTCAGTTCTCTTTGGTATGTCCTTTTTGACAGCTCCTTATTGCACTAACATTTCACCCCTATCTAACTTGCGACCTGAAAATATGTGTCATGCATGAAATTATAAGAATAGAAGTGGCTATAGTGCTAATAGCAGGTAACTTGTCGGAAAACACCCTTTGGAACATGGTGGTAATTACACCTGATAACCGATTTTATTTCTAAAAAATTCAGAAAAAGTCAAAACTTCCAAAACTTTTTCCCAATAAACTTGAGCTGTCGTTTCTGTCGTACAAAAATATTCTATAATGAAATATTATCCGACAAAAATGACAAATTGTCAGGGAATATAGCATGAACAGTACCTCATATATAGTGACAAATTTGTTTTTTTTTACGTCCACAAGAACATGAAAATCATTTCTTGGCGAATTTTGTATACGAATGCAACAATAAATCTACTTTGCTTGCAAAAGGTTTCAGATTTTTTTTGCCTTTCTTGCAAATTACTATTTTAAAAAAATCGGGTGTAATTACATCCGAGAACCATAAGTTCCCGTCCGTAACTTGTCCTCCTTATCCTTAACACATAGACGCAAAAAAGAATTGCAATAAAATAATGGTACTATATCACTCGACACTGTAAATGTTAATTGACAGACAACAAAGACTCGTGAGTTGGGGAGTAAACACGGTACGCCATTATCAGTACATATGGTGTCACGAGGAATTACAAGAGGGAGTGAAAGATGTGTTTAAGTGTCCTGACAATTCATGTGTAATAACAACTCTATGGTTTTTGTGTGATGTGGCATGCCAAGACGACGGAAATTTTGTAGTACGTACAATGATAAGTTTCAAAATTGAATGATACAAAATACAAATACACAACGGCCCACACTCTCTCATGCCAAAAGTAGCTTCTGAGGCAACTAATTCTATTTTGCCTATCTCCAATATGTTCCAACGCTGCAACAAATATTAAAGGAATGTAATGAAATTTTACACATGAAAATAATAAAGATGAATATTATTAGTCACCTGAAATCCTCCTCTGGCTCCTAATATCTAGTGACATACTATTTAACCTAAACACTTGTTTCAACAATCTATTCGATGGCTTAGAATTAGAATATTGTAATGAAGCTTCAGTAGATTGACATCACGTTACAGCTATATATGTCAAGCAACTGGTAGGTACTTTGATTCTCTGACTTGACTACAATCTAACGGAAGCATGCAAGCCATGGGCAATGGTTTTCCACATTGATTGTGGCATAGAGATGAGGATGAGGAAGGAAGCTTGGACGGTGATCACTTTGGTGGCATGGACTATTTGGAAGCACAGAAACGACGTCGTCTTCAACGGCGCATTGCCTTTTGTCGACGTGGTGCTCGAGCGGATCAACGCGGAAGGAGAGAACTGGAGGGCTGCGTCGCTATTACGGCAGCCGGGATCGCTCCCGGTTAGGGTAGATAGGTTGGATAGTAGCGAGTAATTAGCATGAGGTGTGTGTTGGCCCATGCGGCCGTGGACTCTATGTAACCGATTGTATCGCCATCTTGGCGCCTTCTATCTATGATCTCGATACGTCAACTTTGATGTATCATTAAAAAAACATCGATCGTGGCATCACCAGCAGGAAGTAGCAAGCCGGCAACATGTTCGATTCCATGCCGAGCGACCACAACCAGAGCAGGTGAGAGGGCGACCCGTTCTACACCTACAATGCTTTCATGAATGCTTTCATGAAGGCAGTGAACGTGACTAGGCGAGCAAGTTCCACGGCTTTGGCACCACTGGCGACGACATGACACCCGGCGAAAGCTTGCCACTTTCTTCGGGGAGACATCCCATGAAATGATGGAGGAGCAAGAAACTAAACACGAGGCCATGAATCAAAGAAAAATATAAGAAAATTGAGAGGAATTCATCGAAGAGTGATCATGGTGGAATAACACTGGCCCGTGGAGGTAGCGGCGGCAGGAATAGGCAATTTGGATGGAATAACGCTGACCCATGGCGGCCCTAGAGCAAGAGTAGGCGACTTGGAGAAAGGTGTGGTTCTACCCGTTGAACTATCGACAACGGGATGGAGAGGATGTAATGGTGGAGGCACTGCTGTGCAGACGAAACGAGAATGGTTTCTAGTGGGACTTGATGCAGGGAAGATGCGAAAATTGGCAATGGCTCCTAGGTGCATATGCACCCATTGGCTAAATACACATGTTGAGAAGTTGAAAAATTCCGAACAAAAACCCCGCGTGTATATTCAGACATTCTATATGCGTGCACAAAGTTTTCGATGAAAAACGCGGGTTTTTGTGGCTTGTGTAAAAAAGACAATTTCTGATACTTCATTACAACTATTCATTTTGCATTACTTTATCTTTTTTACACAAGCCATAAAAAACGTTATTTTTCACCGAAACTTTGTGCATGCACATAGAATGTCCGGATATACCCGTGGAATTTTGTTCCGAATTTTCCAACTTTTTAAAATGTGTATTTAGACAATGAGTGCATATGTATCTAGGAGCCAAAACACGAGATAACCTTGCCCGACATAGTGCGATTCTCTGTGACCTACTGCGCGATAATTAGGTGGGCTAAATACACAAGCAAAGCTAGGCTACCGAGAAAACACGCACATCATCGCAAGAAATTAGTGATGACGTGGCTTCACCAGAAGCCGCGAAAATTAGATAGTAAGGGGCTCTTATTTATGTATATTAGATATCAAGGACACTGCATCGTGGATGTTGGCCTAGATAAAATGGTATGACAAAAGAAATACTCCCTCTGATCTGTATTATTTGTCGCTCAAATGGATGTATCTAACACTAAAATACGTTTAGATATATCTGTTTGAGCAACAAGTAATATGGATCAGAGGGAGTAAAGAAGATGGTGTAGTACTTTTATCTATCTTACTATTGGCATGACCTTCCTGCACACACATTTCTCTCACCACTTTCTTGTGTGAATATTCCATCAACACAACATCATAAAATGGGAGTGCGTCATCCCATCTGTCATCGTAACAATTAATTATTGAGAAGTCTGGGTATACGGCTCACACTTTCTGCACCTCATCAGTAATATATGTCAAGACGGCGGCTCACACTTATTCAAGAGTAGCGACATATGTTGTCAAGACGGCGGCTTTAAATATATTGATGTATTACTTTGTAAGGTCTTTATAAATAATTAATAAAATGTCTACATGCATCTCCCAGATGCAAAGGCCAGGGGCCATCCTCCTTTTCTAATAATAATAATAATAAATAATTATTCATTCACCTGCTTGTTACTCTCAGTATCCACCCTTTCCAACCCTCTCTAATACTAAGAAGACTATGCCCGTAAGGATTCGATTTACCTGGTTTTTCTGGAATTTTTTTTACCATCCTTGTTAGCATGACACGTGTAATAAGTTACTCCTAGGCTGGTGTCTGTTTTTACTGGTCAAGAGTTTTTACACGTTGTGGGCAGTTGGTCAGCCACCGCTTTGACCGATATCTCTGGAGATCTCACCGCTTTGACCCATATCCCTGAACATCTCGCCTAGCAATTGGAAGCAACCAGAAGTACTTATACGTGTGCACACGTGTCTACAAAAAACTGCTTAGAAATATCTGGAAACACATCAACCAACTGCCCTACAGCTATATAAATATAGAGCTTCTTGGCCATGGACACCAATCCCGTCTCCACCTGCCCATTGTCTTCCCCAGGTCTTCCTTCTAAAACACGTCCATGAACGACGCCCCGGCATGCGGGCCGCAGTGGAAAGCGGCATCCGGCGTGGTGGTCACTGTTCGCCAGGTTCCGGCACACCCCCCGTCGTCGGTGCGCTCGACCACGCAAGAGGGCTTCAACCCTGTGCACCACGCGGGAGCAGCATCCACGCTCGGACCCGTCCTCGCCGGGCTCCCGTTCGTGGCACGCAACGACGTAGCGGCCAGCCACAGCGGACGCCCTCATCTCTCCCAGGAGTGCCACAACGTCGCCGACGCGGCAGGGCACGACCTGGACGCTAGGGTTCAGGCTATCCCCGCTCCTCGATGGCTCCACCTCCGCCACCACGGGAGGGCGACTCGACCTGGGTGATGAAGGTGGCGAGGGCCACGACGAGGAGGACGTCAATGCCGTGGGCCTCGCGGGAGCAAGATCCGCGCTCGGCCTTGTCCCCGTCGAGTTCCCGTCGTCCGTGGCACAAGATCTACTCACGGCCAACCATAACGGACACCGATGTCTGCCTGTCTCTCCATGGAGTGCCACACCGTTGCCGACGCGGTGGGGCACGACTGCACGGCCGGGCGCTCGGGCTCCGCCCCCTCCTCGGCACACCCGCCCGCTTCCTCGTGGGCTCCATCTCGGGCGCGACTGGTCTCCAAGGCAGAGTCGTGGTCGGCGCGCTCGACATGGGAGATGGAGACGGTGAGGGCGAGGAGGACGTCACGGAGGAGCTCAGGTACGTCGACTTCTTGTTCCGTCATCTCACGCGCTGTTTGTGTTGATCAAATCCTCCAATTCTCATATTTGTGTTCGCGAGCTGCAGGCTTCAGGATGCTCATTGACATATACAGGCCGTTCTCCACTTGATTTATGTCAGGAGTCGAATCAAAATTGTGGTTCACTGTTCACATTGTAAGCGTCGAGCCCTCTGATTGATTGCTTCCTGCCTATCTTTACTGGTCACAAAGGTTGATCTACTCTGATTGGTTGCTTATTTCTTATGTTGACTGACCTCAATGGTCGATCTGTATACATATGCAGGGGTCTTCTATCTGCTGGTAAAAGAACTCAGAGCATGCTCGACGCGATCGGACACATCGATCCGACGGCGCCGGTGTACCATTGGAAATCAATAGGTGTGATGCTGTATTGCGGGAAGCCGTGGGAGAAAATCTTTACAAGGAAGTGATCGTCGCATCGCCAAGGGAGGACGAAGGCGATTTTGGCTGCATCGTCATCTGTGGGAATGAAGTTCTTCACGGAGTTGCCAACTTCATGGTAGCCAACCAACCTTCTCTCACTTCTCTTCTTGTTTTGTATTGCGCTGCCTAGCCATAGATGGGCGAACTCTTTGGTCTACATATATGAACTAAAACACACACAAGCATCAACATCTAGGTTAAGTGCATGTTTGGATTCAGTATTAAGGTTTAGATAGATGCAGGTTATAAGCAGCAAGGTGTCTCAGTCTCTTCAGGAGAAATCCCTTCACATTAAAAACTTGATTCAGGCAATTCGGCGTTTGATTCTGCATTGTAGGCTAGCTGGTGCAAAAGATATGAACATTATGCTCATATTTTTAATATTCTTTTAGTTTTCTCTTAGTTTTGTTCCTTCCGCTTTGGTGTTTGTGCATACTGCTATCGTCTTATCAATGAAATAGCCAACACTTGCTGGATATTTCAGGAAAATAAGAAGCGGGGCATGAAGTTGTAGTCTCACAAGTCACAAGGTCACTGGATAGCCATTTCATATCATCATTGCGGGAAGTCAAAGAGAAGTTCATAATGATATGACATTAAGCAATTTATATGGAAATTGTTTCTGCTGCCTTCCAACTTCAACAATTTATTGCAAAATGTGAAAATGAAACCATCTTTAACGCAGTACAAACATGTAGTTTATTTTGTTTTCCAAAAGTTTGATCATATTGGATTGGATGCTCCTATTCTTTTTGTGTGTGCTTGCTAATGGCTAATCCTTAATTGATTTTGCTGTCATGATCTGGTTTTGTATGTTAAATTTCAGATAAGTGTGCTACCGCACTGATAAACTCTTATTTGGCACAGTTTGGGTGAGCCCTGGTCAAAACTAGGTACTATTCACAATTGTCCTCTTCTGCAAGGATTGCAGTTCTCTTTTTGATTGATACTGGCATGGCTGCGAATATAGCATATAGGATCATTACAGTTCACCTAAGAGTGGTTTTACGTGGTAGTGTCGAAATGCTAACTTGGTTGTACAAGTCTCGATATTCTTGCTGTTATTTCAATTTTTATTAACTGATCCTATCATTTTGTATTTTTCACCAGCCAAAGCTCGCCTGATTGTGAGAATGAAACTTGTTAACAGTATATTTTGATTAATTAGCTTTGGTATTCTTGCTGTTATTTCAATTTTTATTTATGTTAACCATGTCGGTTTTCTATTGCGGTTATACTGAAGCAGAAGTTGTTTGCTTCCCTAGCTATTTACGCAAAGTACAGCGTGTTAGCGACTCAGCTGCAGGGTGCAATATGTCAGGGGAGTTTGTTCCTACACGAATATATAGTTTGTTCTGGAATTATTTGGTTCTTCGGTATCATTTTTAGTATGTATGTACAAGCCTAACCTTACTTGAAAAGAGTTATGTACCATATTGTTCATGTTGATACCCTTGACGTCTTAGTAGGCCTCTCTTGGTGTAAGGGAGTACAATTATTGTGAGGGGAATCATGTTGAAAATTGCTCCCTTGTGAACCTATAGGCATTTCGTTTCTTTATTTCCTCGCTGATGCTTCTGTATGTAATTGGTTTTTTTTTCATAAAAAATCAGGGGATCACGTGGTCATGTGTATTCCCTCTGTCCTATAATGTAAGACATTTTTTGACACTATTCTAAAGTCCAAAAGCGTCTTACATTATGGGACGGAGGGAGTAATTCATAGTCCCTCCATCCGGAAATACTTGTCCGGGGAATGGATATATCTAGATGTATTTTAATTCTAGATACACCCATTGTATCCATTTTTACGACAAGTATTTTCAGATGGAGGGAGTATATAGCTACGTTTACCTGTTTCGGTATTTGGTGTTTGCTTTGTACTCCCTCCGTCTAAAAATACTTGTCATCAAAATGGATAAAAAGAGATGTATCTAGAACTAAAATACATCTAGATACATCCCCTTTTATCAATTTTGATGATAAGTATTTCCAGACGGAGGGAGTATGACATTTTGTTGATTCCGTCTACTGATGTTGTTGCTACTACTACTGGATACCTCTTGCCAGGATTAGTGCAGCGTTCTGTGTTCTGCAAGTGTTGTTGACTCAACACCTCTTGAGTCAAGACTGGTTCAGAGAAATTGGTAACTGATTAGTTCACTAGCTTTCTTCACACCATAGTCATCAACGACTACAACTACAATGCTATGAAGACAGATGTACAAGAGCTGCTCAGCCGCACAAGAGTTGAGCAAAAACAGAAGAATTAGAAATAGAGACATGGCAAAAAGCAAACCTTCAGCAAGTGAAGTAAGGCAAACAAGGATCTCCAAAAAAGTTTTTCTCCAGTTTCTTGATATTTTGCTAATCCGTTAAGAGTCAAGATGTGCATCCAGCAACAACTTCAACATTGTCTACACAGGGAACAGATCACCAAGAACAAAAGCAGAAGAAATAGCTTCATCTCTCTATCACTACATCACAGAGACAAACCAAGCTGGAGGATCAACATCTCTGGTCTAAGAAAAGAACCAAACCTTTGCAATTCGGTATCCAGTAGCCATTATCACCACCTACCATTGATCACATGCACGTACCAACTAGATGTATCCTTTCTTTGTATGAACTACTTTGCAATGAATTAAGTCTTGGACTGACTTACCAAACATTGCAAAAAGCCAAATAGCTTATCGATTCATGTGGCGCGGCGTGCACGCCGCGCACTACACGCTAGTTTTTTCGACCGCTACAACAAATTGTAACATGGAGGAGGGACTTCAAGCCATGGTGATGTACGTGAGATAATAGCATGCTTGTTCGCTTGGGACAATGAGGAAGTGACAAATGCATTATGTATCTATGTGGGAACATAATACTGGCATAGTTTGAGGTTTCCGTGAATTCCCAATATATTCCAGTTATTACAACGACCTTCTCGTAATAAGGCGGTATAGTTGTATATCTAAAATAGATATTTAGAAAAAGAAATAAATGAAGAAAAAAAATCTTTCTTGCTTTCTCTCTCTCTCTCTCTAGGATCCATTATTCTCCTTTTAAAGTTACTATCCATACAATATCTAGGAGATATGGCTGACAAATTTGTCTAATAATTAATGATATCCTCTAGGATATATCTTATTGGTAAACTAATACTTGCCATCTTTGGCATAAAATTTGGCAATAATTCATCCGCTCCTTTTTGAAGAAAAAAAGGAAAAAAAAGAGAAGCAAATAGTAGCTTGGACCCAGGGTGCAAGCCTAAGGAAGTTGAATAAAAACATTATTTTGAAAGTTGAGACAATGAACTGACACAATAATCACTTGTTTAAGAAGAACATGCAATTTTGTATCAACATTGGTGATATTTCTTCTTCTTCCAATATCGAGTGACTTATGTTTCTATAATAATACCATAAATCATTCAACACTTGTTTGCAGATGAATTACTGCCAAATTTTATGCCAGAGATGGCAAGTATTAGTTTACCAATAAGATATCCTAGAGGATATCATTAATTATTAGACAAATTTATCACCCATATCTCCTAGATATTGTATGAATAGTAGCGATTAAAATGAAATCTTCTAGTTAATGACACAATTGAATAATGCATGAGGCCCTCCTAGTTTCACATATATGCAAGATCCTTATAAATATACATAATATCACTTCCCATAACATCCCTCATCAGAATAAACACTATCGCTACAGATGCATCCCTAATTTCCACACCTTTCTGCTGAAAGTTCTTGATTTTCCTAGGAGCTACGGATCCTAATGGCTCCTATCCTAACAAAGTCAGATCCACTGAAAGTGAAGCCAATGTATCCCTATCAGCACTACCACCAAACTTGCCTGATGCACAATTTACTCCTTTATCCATGGCCAACGCCCATAATTCTAATCCCAACCATAGGGAAATCATTGAGAACCAGCCAGAAATGTTATCGTACCAAGCTTTCTTGTCAAATCCTATTAGGAACTACTTTGGTTCATCAGATCTAAGGAGGATATTGTCCATGGAGTCTCCATCAGTCACATCCTTACTCCAAGGAGATCCCGTTGCTGTTGTTCATGCCCACCTTAATACTATTGGAGCAACAGATGATGGTCCAATCTTTGAGATCCCCACCACCCATGTCATTGAGGTAAACTCACTACCATCACAATTTATTTATTTTTCCTAAATTTTGTCACCCCTTCACATCAATTACTATTTAGGAGCAGCAAAATATACCACATGGAGCGGTAACCCATGATGCTACTGATGGTGTACCTACCCCTCTTGCTCCATTCATGGCATCCCAGCATGGCCTGAGAGAAGACAAGGCTCCTGTAGGTGGCCCAAATGTCGTTACCGAAAGTGTTATTGTGCATGATTCTACAAGCTTACGTAAGTACAAATGCAAGATTTGTGATCGCATGTTCAACTCATCTCAAGCATATGGTGGTCACATGAAGTTCCATAGTATAGAAAGGAAGAAAAGGTTACAAAGTTGATCTTCCCAGCTAGCCAGACATCCCATGATTATGAATCCTGGGACAAATATTCCTACTGGCGCTAAAATGGATGAAAGCACAGAGGTTCTATCAAAAGTGGAGAAAGTCATTATGGTTTATTTACTTTTAGAAATAAGAGATCAATAAAATAGCATAGGATTGGAAAAATTGTTCTGTTGATGTGAAAGAATATAACTTTCTTTGCTTGCATCATTTTTTTGTTATTTCCTTATGTAATTAGTGGACTCATATATGGTTGTGTGCTATATGTTATCCCCCCTTTCTATTTGAAGTAACCATGCTTTTCAATGAAGGTTCGTTAGATCTAGGTAAGTTGTATGTTTGCTATTTTTTTCTTTTAATTTTAATAACCGTTTCAAAATAGTTCGCTATGTAAAATCTTAGCATATTTTCCTAAACGAGTAGTTTGCTCTTACATGGATGCTTAACTGTAACATGTGTACTGACACATACTCCTCATTTTTTCTTTGAACTATATATATTCTACATAGCGACATCCAATCAATCTGAAATAAATAAGATACACAAATAAAAAGTAATACATGATTCTTCTATAGATGTTACGCACATGTAGAGGAAATAAAGTAGTATGACGCTCGACCACCATTCTCTCTATCATCGAAAACCCTATGTAACCAACGTGAAAAATAGATACATGGCTATCTATTGTGAACCCATATGTGAATAAAGCTATATCGGCTATAGTTCTTTAGTGGTAGCATGGGTGGTTTGCCATGGGTCACCGACTATGGGAACAGGCACCACATGGCTTAATCATCAAACAAACTCTAGAGTTTGTAGTATTGCACGATGGTCCAAATTCTATGTAATATCATTCAAACAACAACACATATAACATCATTTAAAGAAGATCATGAGGCAAATATTTTTTAACACACTTAACACCAAAACAATGCACTATGAAGCCTAGGAGCACTATTTGTCTGAAAGGTAAGGCGATGTGCCAACATAACTCCAAAATAAAAATGGTGGCCACGAGGAATGCACAACAATGCATACAAATATCTTATCTATTAAAAATTTATCTTCAAATAAAATTTGTTATTTATACAACTTGAACTAGTTGATGATGGGTTAAACCTTGTAAACAAAAGTAAATTTCCAAATCAAAACCGCAGGAATGGTTGTACGAAATACATGTTTCTTCTATAGATGTTACACGTAGAGGAAATAAAGTAGTATGACGTTCAACCACCATTCTCTATCACTAAAAACCCCATGGAACCAACCGTGAAAGAAAAATAGATATATGACCGCCTATTGTGAACCCATATGCGAATAAAGCTATAAGCTAGAGTTCTTTGGTGGTTGCAGGGGTCGTTAGCCGTGGGTCACCGAGTATGGAAACAACCACCACATGGCTTAACCATTGAACAAAAGAGCAATCTTTTCTTTGCCAGGTTTCTTTTCTAAGTACCATGCAAAAACTACCTCACCCTAGGATGTTTGTGTACACTTCTGTTTAGAAAAAAGTAAATAAGTAATTGATCTTGATGCAAATCCAAATATCTTCGATTTTTTTGTAGTATTCGATGACGACCCAAATTTTGTGCAATATCACTCAAACAATAACATCTAAAGAACATCATGAGGCAAATATTCATATTAACACACTAACACAAAAATGCAAGATATTTAAATTGTTTAACCAAACTTATTCAACCACTATGAATCCTAGGAACACAATTTATCCAAAAGGTAAGGCGATATGCCAAGATAACTCCAAAATACAAATTCCATCATTTTGTAAAATGGTGGCAAAGAGGAACACACAATATGTATACAAATATCTTATATATTGAAAATTTAGCTTCAACATCAAATTTCTTATCACTACCACTTGAACTACTTGATGATGGGATACACCTTGTGAACGGAAATAAATTTCCAAATCACAACCACATGAATGGTTGAACAAAATTTAGAGCTTCGTCTTCACCTAGTTTATGACAACCTCCTAAATAGTGCGATGTTCTTGACATCATCCATAATACTAGTGTTGATAATGTTTGTACTTGATGGGGAAACAATAAGGTTGACATGCAATATTTATATTACATATATTTATACCAACTTTAGACATTATAATCCATATATGTAGTTGAAAACTAAATAATTCTTGAACCTAATTCACTTAGTAAAACAGATTTAGCAATAAGAATCTAATTGATTTTGAACATGATTTCCATGAAGATGGAATAAGAATAATTTCGCAATCTTGACAATAGATGATGCATTATATTTTTTTTGGACTTTAGATATATAAATCCATTTATCAAATGCGAAAATACAAATATTGTTGTAGTTTATACCAACTGAAAGAACCTTTCATGGCACTCAAAAGTGTTATTAAGTGATGTTATGGAATTCATATTCTATGAGACATGGAAGTTGCAACCTCCATCTTATCATGGAAGAAAATCTCTTATTCTTACACTAGAATGAAAATAGTACCGAATACAAAATTTGATTCTTCATCCACCCAAAAATACAGGACATGCACCTTTAATACTGACTCTGATTTCCCATTAGATTGTTTTTATCAATAGTACCACACAGATAATTCTATTCAATTCACACCATTTTCAATGGTAAACTTAACCTCCTTAGAATCACACATGTTTCTCTCTCTCTCTCTCTCTCTCTCTCTCTCTCTCTCTAAATAATAAAATGTACCGCAAAAAATGTTGGAGTTATTTATATAGTTGCAACAAAATAAACTCATGATTGGTTAGAAAGAGCAAACTTTATGCCATGTTTGACATGGCCGCATGACTAAAATAAAGGATCTTGGATTTCTCCTAAGGGGCGAGTAAGTATTTCAAAAATAATTATGGTGTAACTCCAATTTTAATTATGAAAAATAATTAGATGTTTTTCACAAGTTCGAACCTAAATCAACTTGGCTAAACTAAGTACACCAAAGATATAATTATGCAAAGATAGGAAATGCTACGAAAATATGCAACAAGGCAATTCACACACAGAAGATAAATGCATTAGATTTACTCAAATATGAATCCCACATAAAAATAGATCCACCATTTATTTAACTTTGTAAAAAAAATTCATAAAAAAGATATCCAGGGCCACTTTAAAATATCGTTTGAGAATTATATACACATTTACAAATGATTTACACTCAAAACACTCTCTAGATGAACCTTTGGCCGCAGAGGTAGGAGTGGAAAGCATGGAGGAAGATATTAGAGCTCAAAGGAGTGGCTTGAAAGTTGATGTAGTTCTCTCTCAGAAAATAAGATATGGATGGACTTTTCTTCGAGTGGCTAATGGGATAGGTGGGGGTATATATAGGCTGGCTAATTTTTTTTGACCTTTATACACTTTTCTAACAAAGCTCAAAACTCCTGAATGATCATCTCAGAATCATCATATAGGTGGAAACTTTCAAACAACTTGAAGGGTCTTACCAGAAGTCATTCGGAGGCTCGACTGACGAATGGCCCACCTGCACATGTTTCCCGAGGCCGTTCAGAAATTTCAATCGAAGATGGTTCAAAATGTTCGAGCAGTACATGAAGAATGAGCAGTTCTCTCGAGGTTCCAAGTGGAAATGTATGGGAGCCATGGTGGTGGTGGTC